>NC_061770.1:46712539-46717539 GCF_022458985.1 Mugil cephalus
AGGCTGGAAGGAGGGAGGCAGGCAGGCAGGCTGCCTGGCTGGAGGGAGGGAGGGAGGCAGGCTGGAGGGATGGAGGCTGCTGGCTGGAGGGAGGGAGGCTGCCTGGCTGGAGTGAGGGAGGATGGCAGGGAGGATGGAGGGAGGCAGGCTGCCTGGATGGAGGGAGGCTGCTGAGGAGGATGGAGGGTGGGGAGGCTGGTTGGAGGGAGGAGGGTGGGAGGCTGGTTGGAGGGAGGAGGGAAGGCTGCAGTGAGGGAGGCTGGAAGGAGGGAGGCAGGCATGCAGGCTGCCTGGCTGGAGGGAGGGAGGATGGAGGGAGGCAGGCTGCCTGGCTGGCTGGAGGGAGGGAGGCAGGCTGGAGGGATGGAGGCTGCCTGGCTGGAGGGAGGGAGGCTGCCTGGCTGGAGTGAGGGAGGATGGAGGGAGGGAGGCAGGCTGCCAGGCTGGCTGGATGGAGGCTGGAGCACGGGTGCACATGGCCGCGGAGGAGGGAGGGAGGCAGGCTGCCAGGCTGAGGGAGGATGGAGGGTGGGAGGCTGTTGAGGGAGGGAGGCAGGAAGGAGGGAGGGAGGGAGGCAGGCAGGCTGCCTGACTGACTGGAGGGAGGGAGGGAGGGAGGGAGGGAGGCAGGAAGGAGGGAGGGAGGGAGGGAGGGAGGGAGGGAGGGAGGGAAGCAGGTTGGAGGGATGGAGGCTGCCTGGCTGGAGGGAGGGAGGATGGAGGGAGGGAGGCAGGGAGGATGGAGGGAGGCAGGCTGCCAGGCTGGCTGGATGGAGGCTGGAGCACGGGTGCACATGCCGCGGAGGAGGGAGGGAGGGAGGCAGGATGCCTGGCTGTAGAGAGAGAGGTGGAAAAATTTCAAAGTGTAGAAGGGGAGAGCGGGGGACCTCGCCCCGCTCTCCCCTTCTTCCCTGCGGGCCCCGGTTTCAAGCGTACGAACTTACCACCCCCCAAAATTGGGGAAAAAATTTTCTAAGTGTAAGAAGGGGGGGGAGGGAGGGAGGCGGGCGGGTTGGGAAAACGGAGGGAGGGGGGGGAGGTAGGTAGGAGGGCTGCAGTGTGGGAAAGGTTTGCCTGGCTGGTGGATGGAGGGAGGCTGGAAAACGGGTGCACATGGCGCGGAGGGGGGGGAGGGGGGAGGAAAGGGAAAAAAATGGGGGGAATCCCGGCTCCCGGGTGGGGGGGGAGGGAGGCAGGCTGGAGGGATGGAGGTCCCTGGCTGGAGGGAGGAGGGGAGGGGGCAGGCGGGAAAGGGAAGGGAAAGGCTCCCCCGGGGCTGGAGGGGGGGAGGGCCTGCCTGGCTGGGGGGAAGGGGGGGAAGGGAAAGGGGGGAGGGAGGCAGGCTGCCGGGCTGGGGGGGAGGGAGGGGGGGGAGGAGGGCTCCCAGTGGGGGGCTGGTTTGGGATGGAGGGAGGCTGGAGCAGGGGTTTGCACATGGCTGCGGAGGAGGGAGGGAGGCGGGAGGATTTTTAGGGGGCAGGCTCCCCTGGCTGGGGGAGGGAGGGGAGGGAGGCTCCCTTTGGCTGGGGGAAAGGATGGAGGGTGGGAGGGCCCGGGTTGGAGGGAGGAAGGTGCAGTGAGGGAGGCTCCCCTGGCGGCTGGATGGAGGCGGGGAGCAGGGGTGCCATGGCCGAGGAGGAGGGAGGGAGGCGGGAAATGCCTGGCTGTAAGAGAGAGAGAGAGGGGAAGAGAGAGGTTAAAAAATATCAAAGTGTAGAAGGGGAGAGGGGGGGCCCCTCGCCCCGCTTCCCCCTTCTGGGCCTGGGGGCCCCCGGTTTCAAGCGAAACGAACTTACCACCCCCCGAAGGTGGGGAAAAAAAATTTTTTAAGTGTAGAAGGGGGGATGGAGGGGGGCAGGCGGGTTTTGGGGGAGGGAGGGGGGAAGGGAAGGCGGGAAATGAGGGAGGTTTGGAAGGGGGGAAAGGAAGGCAGGAAGGAAGGCTGCAGTGGGGAGGGGGGCCTGGGGGGAAAGGACCCCCCTGGCTGGAGGGAGGCTGGTTGGAGGTGGAAAATGCTGCGGGTGAGGGGGGAAAGGCTGGCTGACTGGCTAAAGGGAAAGGATGGAGGGTGGGGGGCTGGTTGGGGGAGGGGGGAAGGCTGCGGGTGAGGGGGGGCTGGAAAAAGGAGGGGGGGCGGGCGGGCCTTTGGCTGGTTTAAAGGGAGGGGGGGAAAGGGAGGCAAGGATGGGGGGGGGGAAGGCGGGCCTGGCTGGGGGGGGGGAGGGAGGGGAGGTTTTAGGTTTGCAGTGAGGGGGGGGTTGCCTGGCTGGTGGAGGAGGCTGGGCCCCCGGGTGCACATGGCTGGGGGGGGGGGGAGGGGGAGGGGGGGGGCAGGGAGGATGGAGGGGGGAGTTTGGGTTGGAGGGAGGAAGGCTGAGTGAGGGGGGCCCTGCCTGGCGGGCTGGATGGGGGCTGGGCACGGGTCCCAATGGCTGCGGGAGGGGGGGGAGGAGGGAGGGGGAGGGGGGGAGGCGGTTTTGGAGGGAGGAAGGCCCCGGCAGTGAGGGGGGCTGCCTGGCTGGCTGGATGGGGGCTGGAGCACGGGGCACATGGCCGGGGAGGGGGGGAGGGGGGCAGGATGGGCTGTAAAGCCCGAAGAAAAGGGAGAGGGGGGAAAAAAATACCAAAGTGTAGGGGGGGAAAGGGGGGGGGACCTCGCCCCCCCCCCTCCCCCCTTTCTCGCCTGCGGGCCCCGGTTTAAAGGGCGTCGAACTTCCCACCACCCAAAGTGCGGAACAATTTCAAAGTGTGGAAGGGGGGGAGCGGGGGACCTCGCCCCGCCCCCCCCCTTCCCCCCTGGGGCCCCCCGGGGTTTTCAGGTTTTCCAAAATTACCCCCACCCCAAGTGCGGAAAAATTTTCCCTAAGTGTAAAGGGGAGGATGGATGGGGGGCAGGCGGGTTGGGGGGAGGGAGGGGGGAAAGGAAAGGGCTCCCGTGGGGGAGGCTGGAAAGGAGGGGGGAAGGGAGGCTGCCTGGCTGGAGGGATGGAGGCTGGTTGGAGGAGGGAGGGGGGAAAGGGAAAAGGAAGGAAGGGGGGGAAAGGGAAAGGGGAAAAAGGGAAAGGGAAAGGAAAGGGGCTGCAGGGGAGGGAGGGAGGCGGGAGGGATGGAGCCTCCCTGGCTGGAGGGAGGGGCCGGGTTTTGGGGTAGGAATGCTCCCCAGTGGGGGGGGAGGCCCGGGCCCTACTGGCTGAGGGAGGATGGGGGGTGGGGGGGTGGTTGGAGGGAGGGGGGAAGGCTGCAGTGGGGGAAAGGCCCGGAAGGAGGGGGGGCGGGGCTCCCTGGCTGGTGGGGGGGGGAGGGAGGCAGGCTGGAGGGATGGAGGCTGCCGGGCTGGAGGGAGGCCGCCTGCCTGGCTGGAGTGAGGGAGGATGGAGGGGGGGGGCAGGCGGGCCGGGCCCGGGGGGGGAGGGAGGGGGGGCGGGCTGGAGGGAGGCAGGGCTGCCTGGTTTAAAAGGGAGGGAGGGGGGGGGAAAGGGGGAGGGGGGGAAAGGTAGGAAGGCTGCAGTGGGGAGGCTGCCTGGCGGGCGGGTGGGGGGCTGGAGCACGGGTGCCCCTGGCTGCGGAAGGAGGGAGGGGGCCCCAGGTTTCCCGGGGCTGACTGGGGAGGGAGGGAGGGAGGGGGGAGGCGGGCTGGAGGGAGGGGAGCCTCCTGGCGGGAGGGGGGGAGGAAAGGGCGGGGGTTTTCCTGGCGGGGAAGGGAGGGAGGGGGGGGTGGGGGATGGGGGGAGGAAGGCTGCTGGCTGGAGGGAGGGGGGGGAGGGGGGGGTTTTAAAGGGGTTTGCGGGGAGGGAGGTTTGCCTGGGGGCGGGATGGGGCTGGAGCACGGGTGCACTGGTGCGGAGGGGGGAGGGGAGGCAGGTCCTGCTGCCCTGACTGGGGGGAGGGAGGGAGGGGGGGGGGGTGAGGGGGTCAGGCTGGGGGGGGAGGGGAGCCGCCGGGCGGAGGGAGGGGGGCGGCTGCCTGGTTTGGGGGGGAGGGGGGGAGGATATTAAGGCTGCAGTGAGGGAGGCTGCCTGGCTGGCTGGATGGAGGCTGGAGCACGGGTGCACATGGCTGCGGAGGAGGGAGGGAGGCAGGATGCCTGGCTGACTGACTGGAGGGAGGGAGGGAGGGAGGGAGGCAGGCTGGAGGGATGGAGCCTGCCTGGCTGGAGGGAGGGAGGATGGTGGGAGGATGGAGGGAGGAAGGCTGCCTGGCTGGAGGGAGGGAGGGAGGGAGGGAGGTATTAAGGCTGCAGTGAGGGAGGCTGCCTGGCTGGCTGGATGGAGGCTGGAGCACGGGTGCACATGGCTGCGGAGGAGGGAGGGAGGCAGGGAGGATGGAGGGAGGGAGGCTGGTTGGAGGGAGGAAGGCTGCAGTGAGGGAGGCTGCCTGGCTGGCTGGATGGAGGCTGGAGCACGGGTGCACATGGCCGAGGAGGAGGGAGGGAGGCAGGATGCCTGGCTGGAGGGAGGGAGGATGGTGGGAGGATGGAGGGAGGAAGGCTGCATGGCTGGAGGGAGGGAGGGAGGGAGGGAGGGAGGGAGGGAGGGAGGTATTAAGGCTGCAGTGAGGGAGGCTGCCTGGCTGGCTGGATGGAGGCTGGAGCACGGGTGCACATGGCCGAGGAGGAGGGAGGGAGGCAGGATGCCTGGCTGTAGAGACAGAGAGAGAGAGAGAGAGAGAGGTGGAAAAATATCAAAGTGTAGAAGGATAGAGCGGGGGACCTCGCCTCGCTGTCCCTTCTCCCCTGCGGGCCCCGGTTTCAGGTGTACGAACTTACCACCACCCAAAGTGCGGAAAAATTTCAAAGTGTAGAAGGGGAGAGCGGGGGACCTCGCCCCGCTGTCCCCTTCTCCCCTGCGGGCCCCGGTTTCAGGTGTACGAACTTACCACCACCCAAAGTGCGGAAAAAATTTCAAAGTGTGGAAGGGGAGAGCGGGGGACCTCGCCCCGCTGTCCCCTTCTCCCCTGCGGGCCCCGGTTTCAGGTGTACGAACTTACCACCACCCAAAGTG
>NC_061770.1:46727539-46737539 GCF_022458985.1 Mugil cephalus
GGCAGGCTGGTTGGAGGGAGGGAGGGAGGGAGGGAGGGAGGAAGGAAGGCTGCAGTGAGGGAGGCTGGAAGGAGGGAGGAAGGCAGGCTGCCTGGCTGGAGGGAGGGAGGGAGGGAGGGAGGGAGGGAGGGAGGAAGGAAGGAAGGAAGGAAGGAAGGAAGGAAGGAAGGAAGGAAGGAAGGCTGCAGTGAGGGAGGGAGGCTGGAGGGATGGATGGATGGAGGCTGCCTGGCTGAGGGAGGATGGAGGGTGGGAGGCTGGTTGGAGGGAGGAGGGAAGGCTGCAGTGAGGGAGGCTGGAAGGAGGGAGGCAGGCATGCAGGCTGCCTGGCTGGAGGGAGGGAGGACGGAGGGAGGGAGGGAGGCAGGCTGCCTGGCTGGCTGGAGGGAGGGAGGCAGGCTGGAGGGATGGGGGCTGCCTGGCTGAGGGAAGATGGAGGGTGGGAGGCTGGTTGGAGGGAGGAAGGCTGCGGTGAGGGAGGCTGCCTGGCTGGCTGGATGGAGGCTGGAGCACGTGTGCACATGGCTGCGGAGGAGGGAGGGAGGCAGGGAGGAAGGCTGCAGTGAGGGAAGCTGCCTGGCTGGCTGGATGGAGGCTGGAGCACGGGTGCACATGGCCGAGGAGGAGGACGGGGGTGGCGAGGAGAGGGAGGGAGGGAGGATGGAGGGAGGCAGGCAGGCTGCCTGGTGGGAGGGAGGCTGGTGGATGGAGAATGGAGGCTGCCTGGCAGAGGGAGGATGGAGGGTGGGAGGCTGGTTGGAGGGAGGAGGGAAGGCTGCAGGGAGGGAGGCTGGAAGGAGGGAGGCAGGATGCAGGCTGCTGGTGGAGGGAGGGGGATGGAGGGAGGGAGGCTGGAGAGGATGGAGGGTGCAGGCTGCAGGCAGGCTGGATGGAGGTGGAGCACGGTGCACATGGCGCGGAGGGGGAGGGAGGCAGGATGCTGGCTGAGGGAGGATGGAGGGTGGGAGGCTGGTTGGAGGGAGGGAGGAAGGAAGGCTGCAGCGAGGGAGGCAGGCAGGCTGCCTGGCTGGAGTGATGGAGGCTGCCTGCCTGGAGGGAGGGAGGAGGGAGGGAGGGAGGGAGGGAGGAAGGCTGCAGTGAGGGAGGGAGACTGGAGGGACGGAGGCTGCCTGGCTGGAGGGAGGGAGGCAGGCAGGGAGGATGGAGGGAGGCAGGCTGCCTGGATGGAGGGAGGATGGAGGGAGGCTGGCTGGATGGATGGATGGAGGCTGCCTGGCTGAGGGAGGATGGAGGGTGGGAGGCTGGTTGGAGGGAGGAAGGCTGCGGTGAGGGAGGCTGCCTGGCTGGCTGGATGGAGGCTGGAGCACGGGTGCACATGGCCGCGGAGGAGGGAGGGAGGCAGGATGCCTGGCTGTAGAGAGAGAGAGGTGGAAAAATATCAAAGTGTAGAAGGGGAGGGCGGGGGACCTCGCCCCGCTCTCCCCTTCTCCCCTGCGGGCCCCGGTTTCAAGCGTACGAACTTACCACCACCCAAAGTGCGGAACAATTTCAAAGTGTGGAAGGGGAGAGCGGGGGACCTCGCCCCGCTCTCCCCTTCTCCCCTGCGGGCCCCGGTTTCAGGTGTACGAACTTACCACCACCCGAAGTGCGGAAAAATTTCTAAGTGTAGAAGGGGAGGGGGGGACTGCCCGCTCTCCCTTCTATGCGGGCCGGTTAAGGTACGACTAACGACCGAAGGAGCGGAAAAATTTCTAAGTGTAGAAGGGGAGGATGGAGGGAGGCAGGCTGGTTGGACGGAGGGAGGGAGGGAGGTAGGTAGGAGGGCTGCAGTGAGGGAGGCTGCCTGGCTGGCTGGATGGAGGGAGGCTGGAGAACGGGTGCACATGGCTGCGGAGGAGGGAGGGAGGGAGGCAGGGAGGATGGAGGAATGCAGGCTGCCTGGCTGGAGGGAGGGAGGCAGGCTGGAGGGATGGAGGCTGCCTGGCTGGAGGGAGGGAGGGAGGGAGGCAGGCTGGAGGGATGGAGGCTGCCTGGCTGGAGGGAGGGAGGCTGCCTGGCTGGAGGGAGGGAGGAAGGATGGAGGGAGGGAGGCAGGCTGCCTGGCTGGAGGGAGGGAGGGAGGGAGGAGGAGGCAGTGAGGGAGGCTGGCTGGATGGAGGGAGGCTGGAGCACGGGTGCACAGGGTGCGGAGGAGGGTGGAGGCAGGAGGATGGGTTGGGAGGGAGGGTGCCTGGCTGGGAGGAGGGAGGGGGAGGTGCCTGGCTGAGGGATGGAGGGTGGGAGGCTGGATGGAGGGAGGAGGCTGGGAGTGAGGAGGCTGCCTGGCTGGAGGGAGGAGGCTGGAGCACGGTGGCACATGGCGAGGAGGAGGGACGGAGGCAGGATGCCTGGCTGGAGAGAGAGGAGAGAGAGGAGAGAGGAGGTGAAAATATCAAGTGTAGAAGAGAGCGGGAGGACTCGCCCGCCTCCTCTGCGACTGCGGGCCGGTTTCAAGCGTACGAATTCCACCACCGAAGTGCGGAAAAATTTCTAAGGAGAAGGGGAGGATGGGGGAGGAGGGCTGGTTGGAGGGAGGGAGGGAGGAGGATAGGCTGCAGTGAGGAGGCTGGAGGAGGGAGGAAGCAGGAAGGAAGGCTGCGTGGGGGGAGGGGAGGTTTGGAGGGATGGAGCCTCCTGGCTGGGATGGAGGCTGGATGGAGGTAGGAATGCTGCAGTGAGGGAGGGAGGCTGGCTGACTGGCTGGGGAGGATGGAGGGTGGGAGGCTGGTTGGAGGGAGGAGGGAAGGCTGCAGTGAGGGAGGCTGGAAGGAGGGAGGCAGGCTGCCTGGCTGGCTGGAGGGAGGGAGGGAGGGAGGCAGGATGGAGGGAGGAAGGCTGCCTGGCTGGAGGGAGGGAGGGAGGTATTAAGGCTGCAGTGAGGGAGGCTGCCTGGCTGGCTGGATGGAGGCTGGAGCACGGGTGCACATGGCTGCGGAGGAGGGAGGGAGGCAGGGAGGATGGAGGGAGGGAGGCTGGTTGGAGGGAGGAAGGCTGCAGTGAGGGAGGCTGCCTGGCTGGCTGGATGGAGGCTGGAGCACGGGTGCACATGGCTGCGGAGGAGGGAGGGAGGCAGGGAGGATGGAGGGAGGGAGGCTGGTTGGAGGGAGGAAGGCTGCAGTGAGGGAGGCTGCCTGGCTGGCTGGATGGAGGCTGGAGCACGGGTGCACATGGCCGAGGAGGAGGGAGGGAGGCAGGATGCCTGGCTGTAAAGACAGAGAGAGAGAGAGAGGTGGAAAAATATCAAAGTGTAGAAGGGGAGGGCGGGGGACCTCGCCCCGCTCTCCCCTTCTCGCCTGCGGGCCCCGGTTTCAAGCGTACGAACTTACCACCACCCAAAGTGCGGAACAATTTCAAAGTGTGGAAGGGGAGAGCGGGGGACCTCGCCCCGCTCTCCCCTTCTCCCCTGCGGGCCCCGGTTTCAGGTGTACGAACTTACCACCACCCGAAGTGCGGAAAAATTTCTAAGTGTAGAAGGGGAGGATGGATGGCGCTGCTGTTGGGGGAGGGAGGAGGAAGGAAGGCTGCAGTGAGGGAGGCTGGAAGGATTGAGGCAGGCTGCCTGGCTGGAGGGATGGAGTGCTGGTTTGGAGGGAGGGAGGGAGGAAGGAGGAAGGAAGGAAGGAAGGAATAAGGAAAAGGGGAAGAAGGCTGCAGTTAGAGGGAGGAGGCTGGAGGATGGAGCCTCCCTGCTGGAGGGAGGTGGTTGGAGGTAGGAATGCTGCAGTGAGGGAGGGAGGCTGGCTGACTGGCTGAGGGAGGTATGGAGGGAGTGGGGGCCTGGTTGGGGGAGGTGGGAAGCTGCAGTAGGCGAGGCTGGAAGGAGGAGGCCCCGGCTGCCTGGCTGGCTGGAGGGAGGGAGGCAGCAAGGCTGGAGGGATGGAGGCTGCCTGGCTGGAGGGAGGCAGCCTGCCTGGCTGGAGTGAGGGAGGATGGAGGGAGGGAGGCAGGCTGCCTGGCTGGAGGGAGGGAGGGAGGCAGGCTGGAGGGAGGCAGGCTGCCTGGCTGGAGGGAGGGAGGGAGGGAGGGAGGGAGGGAGGTAGGAAGGCTGCAGTGAGGGAGGCTGCCTGGCTGGCTGGATGGAGGCTGGAGCACGGGTGCTCATGGCTGCGGAGGAGGGGAGAGGAGGCAGGATGCCCGGCTGACTGACTGGGGGAGGTGGGGAGGGGAGGGAGGCAGCTGCGGGGATGGAGCCCGCCGGCTGGAGGGTAGGAGGCAGGCGGCTGCCTGGCTGGAGGGAGGGGGATGGTGGGGAGGATGGAGGGAGGAAGGTGCTTGCTGGAGGGAGGGAGGAGGGAGGTATTAAAGGCTGCAGTGATGGGAGGTCTGCCTGGCTGGCTGGATGGAGGTGGAGCAGGTGCACATGGCTGCGAGGAGGGAGGGAGGCGGATTGCTTGACTGACTGGAGGGGGGAGGGAGGGAGGGACTGAACTGAGGCGAGTCAGGTGGCAGGCATGGAGCTGCCTGGCTCGGGGGAGGAGGCAGGCTGCCTGGTCGGGAGGGTGAGGGAGGGAGGTATTAAGGCTGCAGTGAGGGAAGGCGCCTCGCTGGCTGGATGGAGGGCTAGGAGCACGGGTGCACATGGCTGCGGATGGAGGGAGGGAGGCAGGTATGCCTGCGTGACTGACTGAGAAAGGAGGGATCGGGATGAGTGAGGTGGGAGAGGCGAGGCTAGGCAGCTGGAGGGTGGACTGCCTGGCTGGAGGGAGGGAGGATGGTGGGAGGATGGAGGAGGAAGGCTGCCTGGCTGGAGGGAGGGAGGGAGGGAGGGAGGTATTAAGGCTGCAGTGAGGGAGGCTGCCTGGCTGGCTGGATGGAGGCTGGAGCACGGGTGCACATGGCTGCGGAGGAGGGAGGGAGGCAGGGAGGATGGAGGGAGGGAGGCTGGTTGGAGGGAGGAAGGCTGCAGTGAGGGAGGCTGCCTGGCTGGCTGGATGGAGGCTGGAGCACGGGTGCACATGGCCGAGGAGGAGGGAGGGAGGCAGGATGCCTGGTGGAGGGAGGGAGGATGGTGGGAGGATGGAGGGAGGAAGGCTGCATGGCTGGAGGGAGGGAGGGAGGGAGGGAGGGAGGGAGGGAGGGAGGTATTAAGGCTGCAGTGAGGGAGGCTGCCTGGCTGGCTGGATGGAGGCTGGAGCACGGGTGCACATGGCCGAGGAGGAGGGAGGGAGGCAGGATGCCTGGCTGTAGAGACAGAGAGAGAGAGAGAGAGAGAGGTGGAAAAATATCAAAGTGTAGAAGGATAGAGCGGGGGACCTCGCCTCGCTGTCCCCTTCTCCCCTGCGGGCCCCGGTTTCAGGTGTACGAACTTACCACCACCCAAAGTGCGGAAAAATTTCAAAGTGTAGAAGGGGAGAGCGGGGGACCTCGCCCCGCTGTCCCCTTCTCCCCTGCGGGCCCGGTTTCAGGTGTACGAACTTACCACCACCCAAAGTGCGGAAAAATTTCAAAGTGTGGAAGGGGAGAGCGGGGGACCTCGCCCCGCTGTCCCCTTCTCCCCTGCGGGCCCCGGTTTCAGGTGTACGAACTTACCACCACCCAAAGTGCGGAAAAAATTTCAAAGTGTAGAAGGGGAGAGCGGGGGACCTCGCCTCGCTGTCCCCTTCTCCCCTGCGGGCCCCGGTTTCAGGTGTACGAACTTACCACCACCCAAAGTGCGGAAAAATTTCAAAGTGTGGAAGGGGAGAGCGGGGGACCTCGCCCCGCTGTCCCCTTCTCCCCTGCGGGCCCCGGTTTCAGGTGTACGAACTTACCACCACCCAAAGTGCGGAAAAATTTCAAAGTGTAGAAGGGGAGAGCGGGGGACCTCGCCCCGCTGTCCCCTTCTCCCCTGCGGGCCCCGGTTTCAGGTGTTACGAACTTACCACCACCCAAAGTGCGGAAAAAATTTCAAAGTGTAGAAGGGGAGAGCGGGGGACCTCGCCCCGCTGTCCCCTTCTACACTTTGAAATTTTTCCCACCGCAAATCCACACCTTGTGGAAAAATTTCAAAGTATAGAAGGGGAGAGCGGGGGACCTCGCCCTGCTCTCCCCTTCTTCCCTGCGGGCCCCGGTTTCAGGTGTACGAACTTACCACCACCGTCATGATTTCAGGCGACAGGTTTTTCAGAACATGAGACCTCCAGGCGATGCGAGGCACACTCCGCTGCCGTCCGAGTGCAGCCTCCCCCGGCCTCGGGGGAGGCGGCCGGACCGCTCCCGAGCTCCAGCGCCCAGAGAGGAGAGCCGGAGAAGTCCCCCGTCCGCCGATCCGCTCTCCCCCTTTCACTGACCGAATGGCAAACGTTGGCGTGCCATCGGTGGGCCCCCGCCGCTCTCGGCGGTCGGTTCCACCGGCCAGCACGCTCGCCTCCCTCCCGGGGCCCGGGGCTGGGGCGGCCGCCGACGGCTTTCACGGCCGTCGGCCCCGCTCTTCCCGGCGAACCCCCGAACCATCGGTAGCGAGACCGAGACGCCCCGTCTCTACCCGACAGCGGCCCTTCCACGCGGTCCGTCGCAGCTGTGTCGCCGGCCCAAAGCCCCAGCCCAGCGCCGGGGCTTTTTTTGCGGCCTACGAGGCAGACTGCGGCGCCGACCGCGGAAGCACGCTCTTTCTCGAACCCTCTGCGTTCCACGCCAGACTGCGAGCGGCCAACCCCCTGTCTCCGGCGGGTTGTGGCACCCAAAAGCAGGAAAGCCGAGCCGCGGGCCGCCTCCCTCCACCCGATCGCGGTGGTGGGCCGGGCCCCCGGCGAGGCCCCCACCTTCCCCCACGAGTAGCTCCGTCCGGCCGGCCGCCGTGCCTCCCCATTTAGTTTCTACCTTTCCTCTTTTCCTCTTTACTTTTCAACCCAATTAATCACATCCCACATACTTAACTCATTACACCCCTAAACACTCCAATCAACCACCCCCCACCCCACGCCACTCATCTCCCTCACACCCCCCCCAGCTCTCCTATCATATGAAGATATCTGAGTACAAAGTTGAGTGTGTGCATGTGTGTGTGTGTGTGTGTATATTGCGTGAGACCTATGTGTGTGAAATATCATGTTGTTATGTGTACATTTGTGTGTGATCTACTAGTGTGTTGCCTGTGTAGTGTGTTGTTTATGTGTCGTGACGTGTGTTTTGTCGCCTGTGTAGTTGGTGTGTATTTATGATGAGGTTGTGTCGAGTTCTAATGAAGAGAGAGACGTTCGCACTCAAGAGAGTAGAGTCTTTTAGAGTTGCGGGGGTGGTGTGTGTGTTGACTAATCTCTATACTATATTGCTTAGGTGTTTGAAGTGTGTAGGTGTACCGGAGTTCTGTCGGTGTGATGGTGTATAGCGGGGGTTTGAGGTGAGTGAGAGTATGTGTGGGCTTGGGGGCCGCGTACTCTGTGAGTTGAACGGCTTCCTTGTGGGCGCGCGAGCGCGGGTGCTGTGTTGTTGCGCGCTTGAGAGTGTAGAGCGGTTTAGAGATATGTGTATTGGATCTGGACTTTCCTATGCGGGCTAACCATGGTGGACAGGGTAAACGGGGAAGACAGGGTTCGGTATTCCTCGGTATGTATTTTGGGAGCCATGAGTTACGACGGCTTCCACATCCAAGGAAAGGCAGCAGCGCGCGCGAAATTACCCAACTCCAGAGCTCGGGGAGGTAGTGACGAAAAATGTTCACAATTCATAGGACTCTTTCGAGGCCACTGTAATTGGATATGAGTACACTTTAAATCTTTAACGAAGGAGATCCAATGGCGAGGGCAAGTACTGGTGCCAGCAGCGCGGTTAATTCCAGCTCCAATAGCGTATCTTAAAGTTGACTGCAGTTTAAAAAGCTGCGTAGTTGTGGATAGCTCGGGATCGAGCTGACGGTCCGCGCGAGGCGATCTACCGTGAGTCAGCACCCTTCCTGCCTCTCGGCGCCCCTCGATGCTCTTAGCCTGATAGTGGTGTGTTCCGAGGGCGGTTTTGGTAACCGCGGGTCCGAAGTCGTTTTACTTTGTATAAATTTAGAGTGTTCAATGAGCTGGCGCGGTCGCCCTGAATACGCTGCTAGGAATGTAATGGAATAGGACTCGCGGTTCGATTTTGTGTGGTTTTGTTCTCTTCTGAACTGGGGCCATGATTAAGAGGGACGGGCTGGCGGGGGGGGGGCATCGTATTGTTTTTGGTCTAGAGGTGAAATTCTTGGACGGGCGCAAGAACGGACGAAAGCGAAAAGCATTGCCAAGAATGTTTTCATTATATTTAAAGAACGAAAGTCGGAGGTTCGAAAGACGATCAGATACCGTGTGCAGTTCGCGCATTAAACGATGCCATCTAGCGATCCGGCAGGCCGTTATTTCCCACTGATACGAGTTTTAGCCCGCCGGGCAGCAGGTGCCGGAAACCAAGTTCTTTGTGGTTACCGGGGGAAGTCATGGCTTGCCAAAGCTGATAACTTTAAGGAATTGATGGTTTCAAGGGCACCACCAGGAGTGGAAGCCTGCGGCTTAATTTGACTCAACAGGGAAACCTCACCGGCGCCGGCCGGACACGGACAAGGTTGACAGATTGATAGCTCTTTCATGATTCTGTGGGTGGTGGTGCCATGGGCCGTGTTCTTTTGTTGAGTTATGGTAGCTGATTTGTCTAGGTTAATTCCGATATACGAACGGATGACTCGGCATGCTAATAGGTACGCGGCCCCCAGTCGGGCGGTCGGCTGTCCAACTTCTTAGAGGACAAGTGGCGTTCAAGCCACCACGAGATGAGCACAATAACAGGTCTGTGATTGCCCTTAGATGTCCTGGGGTCTGCACGTGCGCCAACTGAGCGCACCAGCGTGTGTTTTACCCTTCGCGAGTGGCCGTGGGTAACCCTGCATGAACCCCACTCGTGATAGTGAGTATTGCTGGATTGCAATTATTTCCCGTTATGATGACGAGGAATGTCGCCAGTTATGCGCGGGTCAGTAAGGCTCGCTTGGTGAGTTTTAAGTCCGTGGCTGCTTTGTGACACACCGCCCCGTCCTAACTATCCGATGGTGATTGGTTTAGTGGGAGTCCTCGTGATTCGGCCCAGCCGGTAGTCAGGGTCACAGGCGTCCTGGCGGTGTAGAGCGCCGAGGAGACGATCAACACTTGACTATCTAGAGGAAGTCAAAGTGCGTAACAAAGGTTTCCGCTAGGTGAATCCTGCGGAGAGGATCAATATAACGTATCTCGGCGCGGCGCGATGCGAATGTCACTAGCTCCGGCTGCGTGTCTAGGATGTTTGTACACGAGCGCTGCCATATTTGTCTCAAATAAAAAAAATCCCGCCTCGCCGAAGGGTATCCGTCCCAACCTGCGACTCGAAGGCCGCGCTTACTAGGGCGTTCGGGACCGCGGGACGCCTCACCCACCCCGCTCCGGGCGGAGTGGTTTGCGGTTCCTCCGGCCCGTCCCGATTGCGCAAAACAAAAACTCATTATCGTGGGCCCGGCAGGCGGAGGGGAAGAGAAGGGCTGGTCTCTCAGCGCCCTGTCCTCCTCCTTTCCCCCCCTCCGGACCTGCTTCGGGAAACCTAGAAGCCACAGCGCGGGCAGGGGGGGGAGGGCGGCCACGCAGGGCCCCGTCCCACGCGGTTCGCGGCGCTCCCCACCGGGTTACCCAACTCTCTTCTCTTCGCGGGAGGTTGGAGGAGGGGTTCAATGTCCCCGCCTTCGTACGTGGGTGGCGCACTCGGAGGGTTTCTGCGTGCACACCACAAACCTTGCTTTTTTGACTTCTCCAAAAAGCCTGCAAAACATTAAGGAGTAATAAAACAAAACACCATTGACTACTGTTAGCGGTGGATTCATCGCTCCTCGGTATGGCGTCGATGAAGGAACGCAGCTTATGGCTAGCTGAGAAATATGGAATTGCAGGGACACATGGTGATCCATCGACAATTCGAAACGCACCCTTGCTGGCCCCGCGGTTCTTCCGGGGATACGCCAGTCTGATGTACGCTTTGCCATCAATCGGGAATGCACTGCGGCCTCTCCGCGGCTTGGGGGTTTTTTCGCAGGGCTGGC
>NC_061770.1:46742867-46850417 GCF_022458985.1 Mugil cephalus
AAAATGTTCTCTTGTCTGAAGACACAAAAAACACTCTTGAGGAAGAAAACGTTTACTACGTCCAGTTCAAACAAAATTTACAATATAAAATGAGCAAAAATGTGAAGTTTCTGAATACTTGAATCTACTGCATATCTTACCTGGAGGAGAACTGGAAAACAAATGGCTCCAAAAATTCATTTTCAGACCCTTCTGACAGCCAGTCTCTTCTGTTGACAGCTGCAAAACAACTGATCTCTGACAGCCAGTCAGAATTGTTATTTTGGTAAAGGATATCCAAATTCAGGCCGTGAAAACCAGGAGTCAACCTTCAGTTGTAAAAACAAATTCTTTCAAAACAAGTCATTCTCACACGAACAGCAGGATATCTCCTGTGAGTTTGAATCGCTCCGAACACTTTCTCTTTCACTTGCTGCCCCGCCCTCGGACTATTTTTGACGTCTCGCAGCTGCACGTTAATGTCGTGACTCAGTTACTCAGTTATAGACTCATCCAGATACAAGCGACTTGTTGCCTTCGTGGATATGTAAAATTTGCGCCACAGTTCTTAACTTTCACCAGCTGTCATCAGGAGGAGATACAAAGTGAAACTAAACCTTCGTGGCAGCCCACACATCACATGACTTCCTCTAAATACAGGCAGAGGGGTGATGGTCCTATATCCATGTCACCGCCTGACTAGATTGTGCTCGCATGGGAGGAATTTATGTTGCTATTTGAAACATATTTTACAGTCACAAGGAACCATTCACAAAACCTGGTATGAGGTTGAACGGGTAAAACAAGAGGACACACATTTTAGAAGCTGACTGACTGTAAGGAAGCTGAAGTCGGTGTGCAGCTCTTCCTGCTGAAACAATCCCGTGGCACACAGAAATTCAGGGGTTTATATTAGTATCTCACATCTCTTCTTCTCTCATCTAGTCCTTCATTTTCTCACCTATAGATGCATCTGTTCTTCTGGACCCTGTGCTATTACTCTCAAAACTGCTCCTTTTTTTTTTATTTCTTTTGATACAAACAGTCTCATCTTTTAGAGAAACTGGGAAGAAAAACAAGCTTTATATATCTTTATTTATTTAAATCACAGCAAAGTACTTCATATAACACAGACACAGTAGTTTGGCTCTCATCACACACTCTTTAGCAGTAGTCAGTGGGCAGTTATTTACAGGTGTGAGGTGACTGGACAGTAAACAACAATCACAGGTCATTCAAAACTGTCCTTGACGAACAAATAACTAAACACATACACATTTATAACAAGGCTGACGTCTGAAACTATACGACGTGCTGCATTAGGAGAACATTTTGGGTGTAAAAAGACAACAAATTATATGACAGGTCAGTTTGTACTTAGAATAAACGTGTTTTTCTCTGCACTGACATTTTCATTGCAGTTCATCTGTGTGAATTTGTACACACTGAATAAATGTGACTAAATCAGCCCTAGCTTCTTAAACTGGAAGTGATGTATGCAACGAGCAACTGACACCAAACTTCACATGAATATGATCAAAGAGACGTTCGTCCATGTGGCTGCGTTCTCCATACTGTCTGGTTACTTATTGATCTGTGATAAGTGTCATTTAGCTGAGAATCACTCATTCAAAAACTAATGAGACAACATTGTCGATGAACAACAGCATGCAGTCTAGACAATCATTTGTGTCATATATTTCATCTCAATACTTCTCGTTCACATCGTCTGGACTTTTTGGAGCAGAAACACAAGACCGAAAACAACTTATGTTTTTATTTTTTTTCTGTCCCTTTTCTTTCTTTATTTTTTGTCTTTTTTCTTTCTTTCTTTTCCTTGGAGGTGAACTGACATTTAACTCAGTTTCCTCATTGTCCTCTCCTTTGTTTCCAAAGAGTCTTACATGTCCTTGTGTCTGTGTCTCTGTGAAAGGTGACTCATTCAGGTTTAACTTACTGACATCTTTAGTTAAACCATCCGTGTTTTGATCAGATCTTCTCTCATGACTACCACTGTTTATTCTGTGAGCTGTATCTTCTACTTCTGCCCATGCCTGCTTTGTCTTGAGACTTCTTTGAGTATCACTATGGGTTCTCTTACCTGGACGTGGCTTTGAATGACCTGCACCTCCCTCTTTGTTTTCTCTAATGGAGTTGTGCCTCATAGATTTTTCATCTGGTCCAGTATCTCCCAGTCTTTCAATCTGATCATGGTGTCTCCCCTGATCTCTTATTTCTCCTTGGATCTGTGTTGGTCCTCTACTTCCTGACAGTTGTCCCTGTCTCAAATCTCCTCTGCTGTGTCTGACTTCCTGTTTCTGTCTCTCATGTGATCTTCCATTGTCCTCAACATACACACTACAGTGTACTGTGGATCCTCTACTTTGCACGTGCTCATCAAGTCTCCTACTATCAACCTTCGGATCCATTTGTCCCAGAGAAATATTTGTTGATGTGTCACTGATTTCCCTTTTACACTCTGGATAATCAGTTCTTTCTTTCTGTCTAATGTCATCAACTCTCTCATCATTCCCAGAATGTTTTTCCTTTTGCATAAGTCGATATGTTATTATCTCAGTATCTTCGTTCTTCTCCACACTAACACGTTGAACTGACATATGTCGTGTAGTTTTCACCTGATCTTTATTGATTTTCTGACTACGTCTTCCTTTGCTTTGCTCCACCACGTCATAGTGTCCAGTTCTCTGTTTACTGTCCTGATGTTCATTTCTGTTGACACTGACTAACTCTCCATTGTCCTGCTGCTGATCTTCTACCAGTGACTCCTCTTCACTCTCTTCTCTGTTCTTTTGTATCGCTGCCTTTTCCTGATCCTCTACACTTGTCGTTTCTGTACAGATCAGTTGTCTGTTTACTTCCATGTTCTCCTCATCATCCTTCATTTTCTTCCCCTCATCACTCCCCTGTTTGTCGACATATTCATCTTCAACATTCTTATACGAGTCATGATCCTGGTAACTGCCTTGTTCAGGCCTCCTAACATCAACTTCACTGTCTGGATTTTCTACATTTTCAGATCGCCCAGGAGGTGGAACTGTAGGAACAACACTGACTATTTCTGGTACATTTCTGTCGATGGGAACAGACGTTGTGTCGTTGTCGTTGTCATCTCGATGGGGGTTGGGTTGGACACCTCCACTATGGGAGAGCCTGCAGCTGTCAGCATCTGCAGTGAAACAAAAATAGCTATGAAATAAGGTGAAGTACTAAACAGTTAGATGGCATCATTCGTAATGAAAGTGTATCTCTTACGTTTCATCTTCCTGTAAAACAGAAGGTAAGCACTCCGGGATCTAGAGGGAGAAATGTGAAAAGAAAGAAATGTATAGCTTATGTGGTATCCAGGGGCATTTTGGGGATGTGGTCATTCAGAAAATAACAAAACATTCGATCCTCTTTGAAACAATTCCTACAGGAAAAATGATCTAGAAAGAAATCAAGTTTCTTCAGCTTCTTCAATAGTTACTTGTGTGCTTGACAAGATTATGTCAGTCTTATGCGTTGTGTGTTTCAAACCGTGAAACCGGATATATCCAAACAAGTTTAAATGTGCACTTGTTCAAATACATTGAAAAATGAATTCATTTCAATATGATGAACTTATTATTTCTTATTATTTCGGCTGGTGATGAAATTTGTTGGATGCCTAATACCGATTAAATAGTTAGCTTCAAAAGGAACATCACCTACAATACACACAGTTACATCAATTGCAGGTACACTAGACTTTTCTTAGTGCTCTGCATCACTGGTTTTCAACTGGTCCGGCTTGAGGATGCTTCACTGCACCCCTTATTGACAAATCAAAAAAAATATTTAACTTCTCAAATTCATTGAATGGAAAGATTGTGCAGTCTGAATCGGGGACACTAGAATAGAATATCAGAGTATGAAAACACAAACAAAATAAATATAAAGATAAACCAAAACAAGCAGCAAGCGGCGATGCTAGAGAGGGAACTATTCCCTTTTACCGACAATTAGCTGCAAATATTGTTCTGTTCAGTAACCACTTCAAGCATTAATCATAAGGCTGACATGACAATCACATCATTTCACTGACAGACATTTTTAACAGACTCAGATGGTGTTTTCATTCAAAACATGTGAAATAAAAAGTGCAACTTCTGGAAAATACTAACAAATAATTCAATAATTTTAATTATGTAGCTTTGTTTGAGGATGTTCACTTACTGAAACTATGACAACCAATACTGCACTATGGAAAAAAGCCTAAAGTCTAAATGAAAGTGGACAGTGGGCGGTGTTGCTGTAATAAATCAGCCCATTTAGAGATGTCTGTGTTTCTGTGTTTTTCTTTTGAGCTTTTGGTGCTGTTGCTACCGTTGGTTTCACCAAAATTTAAAACAAAAAATAATTTTCTCATTTGTGTTAGCTTGGGAAGGCTTAGCCTTGCTAGCCCGTTTATACCAGCTGTCCAGGTATACAGTGGTGATATGAATGAAACTAAAACTCACGTCTCAGTGTTGTCCACCTGGAACGGCTGATAATCAAACTGTTGATGGAAGAAATAACAAAACACAACATGATGAATCCATTATTTCACTGTAACAACTCAGTAACACTGAAGGGAAGGTGGTTACCAATGTGACCCTGGTATCATCAAAGCGGAACCATCTGTCTCCATGCTCATCTTTGATTGTTGCTGCGTAATGTCCACTCATCAGATCACCAAAATGATCCACAATTGCATACAGTTCATATGTCTGACCCTGATCAAAGCAACAAAAAAGAGACAGACATTAAAATTAGGAATAAAAAACAAAGTATTTGTGATCAAATACTGATAGACTCTGTAAATGTACCTCTGGTATCTGAAGGCTGTAGGGAACAGCCACAACACGGTCGATTTTGAAGTACTTCATGTAATAGTAGTTGAACTCAAACCTCTTCAGCAGCAACATCAAAACTTCTGGATGGTTCCTTATTACATATTGCTGAATACAATAACATGAGAAACTAGATTCAGGTCCAGAAATCAGGTTTGTCTTTGAAGTCAGAAACATTCATGGCTCTTTACTCACAGTAGTAGCATAATTTTTGTCATCACAGGTGTCACAGTACATCTGATTGTCTCCGTTGAACTCTGAAGCCTTGAAAAACTGCTGGATGCCGTCCTCCTGAAACATATACTCATGTCATCTACTTCTGATCTCAGCTCTGACTAAAATGTACAAACCAGTTTCTCTTTCTAAGAGGAATCTGAGACAAAGAGACAATCAAACGGAGCAGAGAACCAGCAACAAGAGAGAATCATCTTAAAAGTAATCTACAGTTTAATACAAAAAGCAGCAGAGGAGTACTGATTTGGTTTCAATCAGTGGCCAAATAAAAGTGGCCTTTCTGTTCCACCTTCTGCACCTTGGATGTAATTAGACTTACTTTGAAGTGACCAAATACAGAAATGGAATGCATCAACACACAACAAATACAAAAACACACTAAAATAAACCAAAACAACAATGGAAATGTTTCCAGGGCAACTCTAATAGTGATGGACCTGACTGGGACGTGCCAACTGTACAAAGCTTCACAATCTTTGTAGTCGTTGACATTTGTTACTCATAAGAGGTGTTGGAAAAGGAGCTGACATGTCCGTTTTCATCCTTGTAACATGTTTTTTTCTGGAAATGGAAGAGAACCGTTCTTACCACACTATAGTCTTTGCTGCTGGAATCCATCAACGCGAGAGGAAGATGCCAAAACGGCTCAGTGGTGCCAGACTTTGTACCACATTTACAGCAGGTGGTCTCATGTGTCAGCTTCCCGCGAAAGATCTGGAAACACAAATATAAAGAAACCTGTAAACAAGCATTTCTTTTATCCATCTTGTAGACTGTCTTTGGTGTTGATGAAGTGTTTACCTGAGATGCCTCAGGACTGGTCAGTCTTAAAATCTTCTCAAAGTACTCAGCAGCATCTTGTTGTTCATACACTGAGTAGAGAGACAAAAAGTTAATCAATCAGTTAAACAGTAAGTATTATTGGTCCTTTGACACATAGACTATTCATAGGTTGTGTTGTTCTGTGTGTTGACGCGCTCTACCTTTGGCAATGCCCAGCTTCTTTCTTATTTCAGATGTGTCTGTTGTACGTTCTTGTAAGTTCTTAAATAAGTCATTGAGGTCATGGTCAATACACTCTGTGTTTTCTTCTCTGTACCTTAATAAAAAACATACACGAGTGACTTAAAGACACACTGAACTTTAAATACATTGTAAAGCATAACGTTGGAGAGTAATAAACCTTTTCACTGCTTCTCTGAAGTCTTTGGTCATGAACAGCACCTGCAGCACACTGTTCAAGTAACATGTTGATCCTTGGTTCTTCAAGCCGTGGTAGGTAGTTTCTGTCTTCATTCCATTACTGTAAACTGAACAAGCAATGGATTCATGTGATTAGTGTTTTATTATTATCAGGTAGTTTGGATTGTATATGGGGGGAAAAAAAACACTTCAACTGATGCCAATAATTAAAATGCAGTTTCAATACTTCTGATCTTGCACATTTATCTCTGTCTCTTTGCTGTGTTCCTTGTTGCTTTAACTATTCTTGGCATGTATCCAGTTAACCTTTGAACTGGTCATCGATTGGACAGAGTTAAAAAGCTCATAAAAGAACTTCAGACACCATTATTTGGTTTGGCTGAATGAATTTCACGGTTCATTATTACAGAGTGTGGAATGAATAAATAACTGAAGGCGGAAAGGCTTTCCGAACCCACTGCATACTTACTGGTACTGCAATCAGCGACATTCATTTCAAATCTCTAGAGGATCAGTTCACTTTTACAACGTTGAGCTGCAAAACAATTGCACGTTGACAATAAATACATCGCATTTGCTTTGATTTGTCATTGTGGATTGACGAAAACAACGTGAACGTCAAAGGAAAAAGATGAACTTACCTTCAGATGTGAGACACTTTCACGACATTACTGGAGACGCGGACGGGGCGAACAACAAGCAGCGAGTCTCCAGCGAAGTTAAAACCCTCGGACGCTTTCTGTTTCACTTACCTTGCAGACCTATTGCAGTAATGATGCATTCAGGCGGTGTCGTTTTTTTTTTTTTAATTTATTTATTTTATTATCGAAATACTCAAGGAAAAAACTGTCAACCGACAATATCTGCAGATTGAAATTAGACTGTATCAAAGATAAAGGACGAGAACCGTTAGTCCGTATGTGTTTAAATAAACTATGATGTAATCGGACGCTCCTCCTCTGCTTGGATGACTGGGACATATTTGTTTAGAAGTAGAAAATGAACGCAGCATATGCTATAATTAAATAAAGCATATATATATATATATATATATATATATATTATATATATATATATATATATATATATATATATATATATATATATATATATTTTTTTTTTTTTTTTTTTTTTTTTTTAAGGCAATACGTGCAACTCAAATGTCAACATTAAAATGGGAAATTAAAGGTAAGGCTGACGATAGTCACCATTAAACCAAATTGCCCAGATAAAGGGGTAAAAAATTAACATTTCATTCACAACTTCTTTATTTTTTCAAGGGGAAAGAAAGGCCTTATAGGCTGCAGAAGCCTGCTTTATGTCCTGCTGGGTATAGCCTGCTTTGTATTGACATTTCCTATTTTTGAATAACCTTTTTTAGCCTTAGCAGCTAAAATCAGTTATGTTAATTTTGATTAGTGTCTATCTTTTGTCCCTCTTATGTAAAGATATGTTGCCTGCTACTGTTACTACCACTTTAACTAGACAATCAACTGATTTTATTTTATTTATTGCCATGATTCTGTGGCGTTTTGGAGGCCTCCTAAAATGTGCACACTTAATCAAAGACCAGACATCGGAGAGAACACAGTTTTATTATGTGCAACATGAGAAAATGACACTTCAAGTAGTCCGGCATAAAACGATCATTGGCATTAAAAACCAAGCGGCTGAAGCTTTCAGATTTGTAAACGGTATAGGAAGATTTTAAAGGAAGCAGCATCGTTAGTGGCAGTGGTGTGGTCGGAGACGGCGTCAGTCAAACTGTCAGTCCTCCGGGAACCTTTATCGTCATGAGGATGACAGACATGTTCTGGACTCCGTATTTAGACAGCTTCTCACAGTCTTCATCCAGCCTCTTG
This sequence comes from Mugil cephalus, assembly GCF_022458985.1. NCBI lineage: Eukaryota > Metazoa > Chordata > Actinopteri > Mugiliformes > Mugilidae > Mugil > Mugil cephalus. The sequence goes on from NC_061770.1 coordinate 46,751,017, forward strand.
TCAGCGAAGATCAGACTTATGTTTTCTTGTCCTGCACAGAGTGACACACACAAATGGCATATTACTTAAAACATGACTGCGTGCAGCACAATACAACTCAAGGCCGAAGTCTCCTCAGCTGATTGGAGGATCAGTGATGAGGAAACAAAGTACAAGAGGAACTTAAACCCGTATTTAAGCAAAAGCCTGTTATGTTTCACACAATACTCCTTATGGAAAAGTCCGAACAATGTATAAACTGATAGAATAATATAGACTTGCATACTTTCACTTCTGGTCGAATATTTTGCGGCCAACACCTCTGTACTTTAAACGTGACAGTTTGAGTTGGAAGTGAAAAGTGTAAAAGTAAATTTAAAACATTCCGACACACCTGGAAATCAAGTTTGGTTTTGATTATTAAATTCAAAATAGTGTCTCGGGGCAAACATGCGTGTCTTTACCTGAGGACTCGGGAAGCTTCTGAGCTATCTTCTCCTTCAGCTGCAGCACTGTCATGGTCTGCATCTGCTCCTCGGTGTTGCAGAGATCGATTATCATCTTCTCCCCCTTAAAGCCGTGAACTACGACCTGGTAGATCTTGCCCATTGTGCGCTGTTGTTGTTGTTTTTGTGAGCCACTTGTTGCGCTCCTTCCGAGTCTGTCTCTGAGAGTGAATAACTGTATAGACTGCTGATTGGGCTCGTCCCTCCCCATATGACGTCAGGGGGCTGGGGACACTTTCACTTTCCTTTCTATGCTTTTTATTATTACTATTTAATATTTATTATTAATATTATTATTCCTTGTCATTCTTTCTTTTGTTGCTACATCAAGCACTCGGTTCTGGTGCATTTGAACCTTCACAGTTGCCTTGCCACAGTTTACTTACTCTACAGGACTGAACTTTTCCCGAGTATCTGTGGCCTAACCAAAGGTGAATGCCTTTCTATTTTAACCTCGGTCTCTGCTGATTAATGGAAACCACCGGTTATTCCAAGACATCGTCTTGTTACCTGGGCGTGTTTCTTTTCCTCAACTGCTTCTTTGCTTTCACGTGGGTTCCTGTAAATACCCCTCAGAAAGTGAAAGTGTTTAACCGACGGACTTGTTGTTGGGTCGCGCAGTCTAAAAAAAAAAAAAAAAAAAAAAAAAGGCAGACAAGGGTGCAGACGAGACGCAGTTTGCCGCGGAGAGCCCAGCCGATCTGAAGCAAAATGACCACAGAGGAGAAGAGATATGACCCCAAAGACACCACGCTGAAATTTGTCAACAGGCCAGATGATCTGGATCCACTTCGTAAGAACTTTTTTAACAGTCGCTGTCTTGTAGCGAGCTCCCTTAAAATCACATTTTGAATTTGCGCGTATTTCATAATGATTGCGCTGATTTCATACCAGAGCCAAATAAAGCGGCCGCGTGCATTTAGTGTCATTTGTCTACGTGCTAGCTGTGCATGCTGATATTTCCTTGGCGTTTTTCTAAAATGAGACAGATGGAATCTTGTTGTGTTAGCTGTGCAGCGTGATGGTGATGTGTTGAGTTCAATGTCTCTCGTCGTTGTGCGCCTCAGCCCCTGAAGAAGGAGACTTGAATCTTAGAGCAGAGATGTCCTGCGGTCACGCCGTCACCCCGGAGTCTCTCACTGGATGGTGTCGCAGCCTGCTGGATCAGGTACTTTCCACCATCATTAGCTTTATAGGCAGGTTTTATCCATTTATTTATTTGTTTATTCTTCGTTTTGTCCAATCCTGATTTTCTATGTCGATTTAAGTTTAGCTCTGTTTGAAGTACTGAAGTAGTCTATTATTTTGAATTGCTGGAAGGAATAGTTACTATAGACAACGATTTAACAATGCATACTATACATTTACTTACCAATTGATTAGGTGCATAAGAAACATAAACATCCTTCTACTGTTACAGCCCTACACTACATCAAATCTCCTGAAGGTTAGGGTATTCAGTATTACTTTTTCTTTGTCACTGGGCTATAGGCTAAATAACAGAAACACTTATGTCTTAAATTCACCCCAGTTTAGCAGCAACACAAACTACATCTTCCATAAAGAATTTCATTCTAACACTGTTTCCATTTATACTGAGCAACCACAAAGAGGCCTTATTATAAAACATTGGTTTTAGTAGTGCACCTATTGATTCTAATGTAACTTTACAGTTAGGAGAAAAACTTAGAAGTTCACCTCCACCAAAAAGAGATTTTCCCCCTCATTTCCCTGCATCCTTGCCTGGGACAGTAACTATATGTATGTTATTTTAATTTCAGGGCCAGTACAAATTCAAGTGTCCTGCTTTGAAGACCGGCACCTTGCAGAAGTGTGGCGCTGTGTGGTCCTATCAAGAGGTGCGCAGGCTGGCTGTGCTGACGGCTGAAGAGATGGCGTATTTTGAGGAGAATATGGCACGTCTGGCCGCCACAGAATACTGTGAATATAAGTCAGTAAGTGTCCTGCTACGTTCTGAAAACCCTGCAGACTTACAGCAGACATGCAAGACACATAAAGCTAGGCCAGAAGCACTCTCATATCTGAGTTCTGTACTGAATGTATATGATGTTCAAACTAACAGGCAGCTCACATATTCAACCTGGAGAAGCTAGACTGGCTCAGTGTGAGCACGTACTTTGACTAAAGTGTCATATAAAAGCATCATAAATGCAGCCTTTGACCTTTGGACAAGTTATAGTAGCTGTTTCAATATTTTTGGTGACATAAAATAACAAGGTATAAGTTCCAGTTAATGCACTGGTATGAGGGGGTATGAACTTTTTCATCTAATGCTCAACATGAAAATAAAGACACATATTTCCTGAAATGTTCAGCTGTTCATTTAATGCCTCTTACAGTGTCCTGGGTGTAAAAGCTACGTGGAGAGAGAGGACCTGACTAACCTCAGTGTGCACTGTACAGTCTGCACAGCAGACATGAAGAAGGTGTACGAGTTCTGCTGGCAGTGTCTGAAGCCTTGGAAAGGAGCAGCTCCACGATCTGATCGCTGCGACAACGACGGCTGCATCAACCACGACTTAGAGCTCCTCAAGAACTGCAACACGACCGTCCTCAAAGAGGTGCAGGGAGTGACCGCCTGTCCCTCCATCCGAGTCTGTCCCACCTGTGGTCAGAGGGTGGAGCACGACAAGACAGGCTGCAAGAACATCATCTGTCCTCGCTGCCAGGTTGAGTTCTGCTTTGTGTGTCTGAAGCTGACCCCTGAGTGCCTGGAGACCAGCTCTTACTTCATCGCCTGCAGTGATGGTGTAGCTCCCAGACAAACATCCATCCCTGTGTGGCACAGAAACTAAACAGCTTCACACGCTCATTTATTATTCATGCATGCTCACAGCTGTCTCCTATCAGGTTAGAATTCATCTTTTATTGCATCAGACGCGAAAAACATTACAGACCTGCTTGTTTGTGCACATTAAATGACATTAAGACAGCTGCATTCTCTTATTACTTCACTGTGTTTTATAACATGCTGCATTAAAACTGCTACTGAAGATTGTTCCCTGATTTAATCACTGCATCATTTAATAAAGTTTCTGTCTAAATAAACACACACTGAAATTCATGTTAATATCGCTCCTGTATATTGGACTTAATATAACAGATTTAAAATAGCTAGTACAGTTTTTTTTTATTTACAATGGCTATGACCCGTTGTTCAATGCTTTTAACACTTTTTCAAAACTCTTCACACAGTTACCACAACATCAGCCTGTGTGGGCTATACAGTTAACGCAATTCTTCTTTTGTCACAAAATACACACATTTTACACGTTTAAAATTAGTTTCAACTCCTTTTACACACGAGCTCAATCAAGACCTAAACAGTACATGTTAACTTTCACACGGTTTGTCAATACGAGCTACCATCATCGACCATGGGTTGTCACGTAGAGTAGCACAGTGGCATCCATTGTCTGGATTTTTCGTGCGACCAACAGGTAGATTACAGTGTTCACTGTATTGTATAAGGGCCTTTCCTACTGAACAGTGTAACATGAATTACAGTAACTGTATTCTTCTGGCCCCTATAGTAATATATAACTTGGTTCCTAAGGCTTCAACGTTTACGTCCTTCAGGGGGCAGGGGCAGGCTTCTAAATGAAGAGCAGGAGCTTGCCATTGTCAACATCGTGATTCCTAACAATGAAATAAAATTGAAAGAAATTCGGGCAAATATTTTACAAGACATCCTTGTCTTTGAAAGCATCACAGCAATCAGCCTTACATCTATTTCTCGGACTCTGGCTAAACACAGAGTCCTGATGAAGCAACTTTATAAAGTCCCTTTTGAAGGGAACAGTGTTCGCATCAAGGAACTCCGTCACCAATATGTCCAGGTTAGGTTATTACTGTAATGGCAAAATACGCTGTACTAATAATGTGACCCTATATACGTAAAGTACCCTTAATCATTTACACACATGTAGTTCGATTGTTTACAGAGACCATGGAGTTGGAGACCAATCAAGTCCCACATAACATAATGTACATTGGTGAGGCTGGCTTCAACTTGGCCAAAAAACGTAGGCGGGGCAGAAACATCATTGGTAAAAGAGCCACGGTTGCTGTGCCAGACCAGAGAGGAGCCAACATCACCATGTGTGCAGCAATATCTAACAATGGTGTGCTCCTGCATAAAAGTCAAATTGGCCCCTACAACACCGAACGCCCTCTCCAGGTTATTTAATTTAACTAGTTTGGTGTATTTCATCAGGTTAAATTTGGTTATTTGAATAGTTTCAGTTTGATTTAATTTAATGTTCATTTAACTGGTAAATTAACTGTCCTGTGTTGTTTCTTTCATTGTTAGTTATTGTGTTATGATGTTCCCCCTTTTGTGTACTTGGCCTAATCAGCCACTCACTTTAGAATTATAGCCTGGGTTTAGTTTTGTTTATTTGACCTCTTTTACAGGCCTGGAATTAATTATTTGTTTTTGAAATTTGTTTCTCATTTTTTTTGGGTAAATAAATCCCTTATTTTTCAAAATCCACCTGCGACTCCTCATGCTTTGCAGCTCGGTCCCTCACAGTAATGAATGACAGCTAAATGCTGATTTGTTTTCTCTCTTAACTCGACTGTAAGTCATTTTCATTTGCCATACAGTAAAGTGTTTACTGCAAATCCTGTCATTTACTGTCTTCTGTTTTCATAAACATTCTGCAAAGTTGCCCTGACATGGGCTGTTCACTTTTTGTGCTGAGTGTTGTACAGAAAAAAGGAACAAAAATCATGCCCAACAAATGAAAAATGAAACATTAATTCACATGTATGATCAATACAATAATCTGTTGATTGTAAAGGAAAAAAGTAGATTTGACACATGCAAAGTGATTCAGTTTGTGTTATTCCATCAGTTGTCAGTGTTTTTTCTATGACGCTGTGACTGACTAAATGTTTCTGTTGGAAGACAACGTGCTTCAGCACTTTGGTAGATTTGGTGAAATGTGTTAGTGTATTATTGTATTTTGGAAGTGTGTGTCTGTGTTTAGTTACACTGCGTGATTTTGAGCATGAAATGAACTGTTTGGAGAATTGTGATGTGTGTAAACAGTTTTGAAAAAGTGTTTAAAGTCCTAACAAATGGGTCACAACGGTTGTAAAAAAAACTGTAAAACACAAAAACAGTTTAAGATGGTTTTAAAAACAAGAAGAGAACAAGTAGAGTGTGTGTATTACAGATATTCACACAGTGGGGATGAGTCTTCATGCAGTGTTTGTACAGCGAAAGCAAGCCTGATCTCTACTGACAGAGAGATAGAGAGGGAGAGAGAGACAACGCACTTCATTCACATTCTTTAGACGTTTACAAATATTTTCAATAAAGCATCAATAAAGCATTCAAAAATGATTTAATGGCACAAACCTGGGATAATGTGTATAACAGTAATCACACAAACAGGGCATATGATGAATTCTTAAGTACATTTAAAAGGATAAAAACTGTCCAGTAAAAAAGATTAATAAGAAATTAAAATATATAGATCATCCTTGGATCACAAAGGGTTTTTACAAGGGGTACAATGGAGTGTGTGAGGAAAAGCTGGAAACAGGACTTGATGTCATCCACCCTGGATATGACATTTGGCACCGGGCCTGGGCTCATCCTAATGACATTCCCACGTGGAAGCCGACCTGTCCTCTCAACTGGGGATGTCCAGGACAAAAACTTATTTTTGGTCTGCATGAAAGGTGACCACAACGTCAGCCGAGACTTCTTAATCATCAGCGGATTTGTCTTCAGTTTGTTATCGTTGATATTGATATATTTTAATTGTGGTAGCAATGTGGTCAAGCTTTTGAGATTTGGGCCTTTGTCTGGATAATAAGTGATATTGGTCAGTCTTGACTGGAACGCAAAAAACAAAACAGTGAGTTGGTAAGCATTGAGATGAAGTACCCTTGATAAGTAGTACAATATGTTTCATCTGATAACTTGCTATGGTCAAAATATAATGATTCCTAAAAAAAAAAAAATGTAGCCTGTAGCCTCCTTTTGGAGGCTACATGCACCGAATGCTTCATCTTAATGTGAGTTTAAAATTTAACTGTATTTATGGCTTTTTATTTATTGCCATGGTTATGTGGCGTTCTGAAGGCCTCCTAAAATCTGCACGCACAATGTTAGAGGACATAGTTTAAATGAAAATGTTGAAATGATGCTTCAAGTAGTCCATCATTAAACGATTACTGGCATCAAGAACCAGCCTTGTGCAGCAGGCTGAAGCTTTCAGATTTGTACACAGTGCGAGGAGATTTTAAAGGGAGCAGTATCAGTAGTGGCAGCGGCGGTCGTAGACGGCGTCAGTCAAACTGTTAGTCCTCCAGGAAGCTTTAGTGTCATGTGGATGACAGACATGTGCTGGACTCCGTATATAGACAGCTTCTCAGAGTCTTCCTCCAGCCTCTTGTCAGCGAAGATCAGACTTATAGATTCTTGTCCTGCACAGAGTGACACAAAACAGAGTGACACACACAAAAAGGCATATTAATTAAAACAAACAACCTTGTGACTCCTCAGTTGATTGGAGGATCAGTGATGAGGGGAAAAAAAAGGCTGAGAGTAACTAAGTACATTTACTTGAGTAAAGTAAATGTACTTACTGAGCTCTTTGTTTAATTAGTTTCACCCTTGCGTCATTTCCCCCATAGATAGATTATCTTAAAGGATTATATTGTCTTGTACTTTAAGCAGACACATATTATATTATTACATAACACACTCATTGTAATATAGACTTGCATACTTTCACTTTTGATCGAACGTTTTGCTGTCAACACCTCTGTACTTTGAACTTGACCGTTTGAGTTGGACGTGAAAAGTGTAAAAGTTGAGTTGAAAACATCTGTCTCTATATTTCTGACACACCCTGAAAATCAAGTTTGGGTTCGAGGATTGAGTTCAAAATAGTGCCTCAATGCAAACACGATGTGTCTAACACTTCTCTCTCTCTCTCTCTCTCTCTCTCTCTGCGTCTTTACCTGAGGACTCGGGAATCCTCTGAGCTATCTTCTCCTTCAGCTGCAGCACTGTCATGTTCTGCATCTGCTCCTCGGTGTTGCAGAGGTCGACCAGCATCTTCTCCCCCCTATATCCATGAATCGTGACCTGGTAAATCTTCCCCATTGTGCGTTGTTGTTGTTGTTGTTGTTGTTAAGCCACTTGCTGAGCTCCTGCCGCATCTCACTCTGGGTGAATATGAGAGTTAGTCACCTCCTCCTCCTGATTTGACGTCAAGGAGCGCCGGGGACACTTTCATTTCCCTTTCTATGTCTTTTATTACATTTATTATTAATATTACGGTTATTATTCCTTATCATCTCTCGTTTGTACAGTCGCCACCAGGCAGTCCGTTCTGGTGCATTTAATGTGTTTTATTAGGTTTGTATTATGAATTTTCTTCATAATTACATGAACTTTGTTAATGACAGTAAATTGTTGTGGGTCGCCTTGTCTTCCTGTGCCCTGTCTGTTGATCTGTCCGTTCTCTTCCTCCAAGTGCTTGATTTAATGTCAGTGAATGACTGCCATCTGGTGGCCAGTCTCTTGTGTGGAGGGAGCAAGATATAAAAGGGAGGAGACTACGCATCCCTGTAAGCTCCACCTGTGTCTCTCTGTGTGCGCGCGCTTACATGTGCGCACCTCCATCCCTCATCCTCATCCTAACCCGTTTGTAAAGCTGCGCATCTTAAAATGAACACGCAATTTTCCCCACATTTAGCTCCAAAATACTTTTTTTTATATACTTTTTAAATCACATTTAATAAATGTTAAATCTACATCTAAATACTAAATCTAAATATTAAATCTAAATGTTATTGTTAAATCTAAATATGTTAGATATAAATGTTAAATGTAGCGCTTGGAGAAATTAAATATTTAGCAAATATTTAGCCGCTGCCGTTCAGCGGAAGTAGACTACCAAAATAAAAGCTTCATTCTGAGCAGTGTACTAGTGGGACCGTCACCGCGCCGCTGTCAGAAGTTCACTCCGTGCTGCCCCGCACTGACTTACTGTATGTCTCTGAACGTTAGAAGAAGGATTTTTGACTGAAATTCAGACTTTCATCAATGCATCTTCATGTTCCAGTAACAGTTACAGCACGGCGACTCCTTCTAGCAGCGGTAAGTCTTTTCCTAGAGTGTCGCGGAGCTAAAACTATCTAGGTAGCTGAAACTAGCAGCAGATGTAGCCGGCGCTTTGCTAGATTAGTTAACGATCAACGTGCTTCGTGAAAAGCGCATTTGTTTTGATTCTAGTCCGTGACTGCCTGCTGGACATTTGCAATCCGCATCATCTCAAATATCTCCAATATCTGGACAGACATGTCTCCTCAGGGCTTCACCAGCCCTATACAAGGCCAAACAATTAAAAAAAAAAAATGTATGTATGTATGTATGTATGCATGTAAGAGCTCACTTTTGTTTGTATATTGTAAAACTTACTGAGTTGGTGTTTTATGTATTTATTTATTCATTTATTTATTTATTTATTAACTCGTCAGGGCTCCCTCAGGATAAACAAGGTTGCATCAACAACAAAATTGACCGTCCCAATATTGGAGAAGTGATCTGGTCTTCAAAGACTGTGGTTCATCTTCTAAGACCATGACTGTGAAGGATGGACTCAGCAGGTGCATCATCCAGGAGAAGAACAGCTACAGTGAAACAAGTACATCGTGCCCAGATTTCTTTTGTCTGTTGATGCCTCCAGAGAACTTCATGAGCGATGACTGTGTTATTATGTGCACAACCAAAGGACTGAATGTTTCAACAACTGAAGCCTTGATTATTATTTTCACACGTTAAAAATGACTATGCCAAATAAGAGCAGCACTATAATAATCATCAGATATAGAAACTGCATGTGTAGAAATAGAGCATATTACTAGATGACAGTTTCAACAACATATTGTGTAATTGATGGATTTTATATTGGAAATGTGGTGACAAAGCAGCAGTTTTCTGTGCTTGGAACTGGTAACAGGTAGGTACAGGAATTAGTAAAATGTCGGTAATCCAAAAAAAAGCGTTGAATAAGGTCAACTGGATTTGTAGAATTAGTCCAGCTGACCTTATTCAACCCTTTTTGGATTACCATGACCTGGATGACTGAGAACCTTCACAGACAAGATGTCAAAAAGCAATCACCCAATTATACTCTTATGTTTGAGATATAAACATGATGATTAACTTCATGAATGATAAAGATGGCATTTAATAGGTCAGAGTTCATGGTTATCTTATTGAAATGCTATAAGTTACATTTCTTCGGTTTACAATGTTGCACACCCTCCATTTGACAAGTGGAGGATGTAGCTAGACCTTGTGCATCCATTTTGTGTGCCTTAAAGATAAAATAATAATAATAATAATAATAATTAAACACACAATTAAAAGACACCGTTCCTCATGGGAAATAATGGCTTTTCCTTAAAAAAAAAATCATACTAAATAGAGTGTGCATACAATGGGTGTAAAAACTACATAGGAGAACTATTCTGCATTGCTTTGGAGTCACTAGGTCACATGGCTTAGGCGGTATTGTGAAAAAAAAAAAAAAAAAGAGACCGTTCCTTATTTTGAATATCTGTCGAATATCCGAATATCCAATATCAAACCAACTTAACCTCGGTCATGTTCAGCACTGGTGGAGCCCTGAGGACACACGGAGCACTGATCGCTAACTAATCCGTCAAAAAGCCGACTACATCTGCTGCTAGTTTAGCTAGTTGTACCTCCACGCTACACATGCTAATCTAGTTGGAGGACTTGTACCGGATCTGTGGTTCAGATGGAAGGAGTCGCCGTGCTGCAGTCGAACATGTGGATGCATTGATGAAAATCTGAATCTCAGTTCAAAATCACTCTTCCGACATTTTCGAGTGAATCGGCACATGCAGTCAGTCAGTCAGTGAAGTGCAGCACGGAGAGAGAGGCCAACATAGAGATGTGGTCATATCAAAACACTCCTCAGAATGAAGCTTTTAATTTGGTACTTCCACTAAGCGGCGGCGCCAGTTAGCATTTAACATTTATATTTAACATTTATAATTTAGATTCAATATTTAATATTTAGATATGACATTCAACATTTAGATATAATCTTTAACATTTACATGTAACATTTAATATTTAGATGTATCACATTTACTAAATGTTATATGTAAATGTTATATATAAACATTAAAGCTTTCAGTCCCCCGAAAGAGAGGCAGTCATTGCCAGCAAGGAACAGTCGAGCCAAGGCGTCAGCGTCACTGTCAGGATTAACCCTAGTGGTCACAAGGCGTCAGTGCCACTGATAAGATCCTGACATTCTCACAAGTGGTCACAGTGTGTATAGTAGGTGCCATCGAGCGTCAGGGAGGAGTCACAAGGTGTCAGTGCCACTGGAAGGATCCAGGTCTTATTGAGTACGGCTCTCTGGAGGGAACGTTACAGGTACGTAATAATGCTACCTAGTCTGAGACGTTTTGAATTCGTATTTCATTGGAAGTTGTATCGAATATCTCGTGTTTTTAGTCACATAAGTTTTAAATATCCATGTGTCAATGTGTATTTGTTGTGTACACTGTTGCAGCCGAGCACGAGCTAAAGCTACCTGAGCTAACTTGCTAGCTAAAACCGCTAACAGCATGGACGGACTTTATGACGCCACGGTGTCGACTTTAAGAGGTAATGTAGTCAAACATACAGTTTGCACGTAGTTATTGTTTTATTTTTACGCCATATCTCTGAATTCTGAACTGATTTTAATCAGTTTGGTTTTATTATAAATTGTATAAATTGAGTATGATACTGGTTACTTGTTTCAATTAAATCCAGTTACTGGGGCGGATCTACTCAATTCTATACTAAATCATTAACCTTCTGAATATCCACAACTTCAAATGTATATTATTTAGAATTTATGCTTGAGTTTCTCCAAAACTGAAGATTGCTATATACATTTTGTATATTTCAATTAAATCGCTTCAGAATTACGAGAATAACGACCGATTATGATGTTTGATTCACTACTCTGATATGGTGATGCATAGTCCACTGAGGTATGTAATCTATTGTTAATGCACCGACTAGTCTGTGCTGGCCAGCTGTTTCATACAGTTTGTTCGGTAACACTTTCTATGAAGGTTGTATTTATAATGCCCTATGAATGCACTCATAATGTTTTATAAGGTGTCTATAAAGCATTATAATGGTCATTATTACATCTATACATATTCACAAGTCGCACAATTCACAAGTACACATTTAGCAAAACAAAGCAGTTATGATGCATCATAAAACTAACAAGTGACTAGGCAGATATTGACATAGTTATAATGCACTATTCAGATTAAAATTATAATCATTCATAACCAGTTGTCATAATGCATCATGAAGTTGGTTATGACGACTTGTGAATATGTGTGGATTAAGGTAGTTTATTTAGATCGATGTCTATTTTGTACAGTTGAATTTGTTACTATGTTTACATATGTAAGGGATTTTATTTGTTGTTGCACTATTTTTTTTCACATTGCTGTAGCAATTTTTATGAAACCAAACATAATAAATCAAAAGTTATAATGTCTGTATGTTTTAACTGATCCAGGGTAGTGTTGACTGTGCTTGTTGCAACAAAAATAGCATACATGTGTAAAAACATGTCAGACTGACAACAGGATAATCAGAGCTGCGATGAGTTCATAGTAGGTGTGTGCATATCAAGTCCATATTATTGGCAGAAATAAAGGGCCCCAACATCTAATTATGCTTTGGTCCCCATGGAGTTTTGGTGGTGAGAGGTTTTTGTTTTTGATGCACCATACCTGCACCATGCTTAAAGTAGAGCGTAGTGATGGGAATTCCAGCCCTTTTTAGGGAGTCAGGTCTTTTGGTTCAGCTCCCTAAAAAGAGCCGGCTCTTTCAGCTCCCAACTGACTCCTCAGATTTTGTGTCGCTTGAATTAACTTATTAACAAATATGTATAGTGTAAAGATAATTACTAATGGAATTACATCACAACAGCTTTAAATCCTCATTAAACTGCGCTGCCAAAAGTCATTGTCTGAACTTGGAATCTTGTTGCTGGTAGGCATCAGCACTAACCACCACACCACCAAGTTTCAGTTTTAACTCTCTACTATCAAGTGCATTAAAATGTGCCCAGACTTTACTCCATTTTCTTTCACTCATTTTCTGCATCCTTTCTAATATATGTAGTTTCGGTCTCTGTCTCCCTGCCTCCAGTTGTGTGCTACTGTGCTCAGTGTGTTGTGTGTGTCTTTAACCCCTCCCCCTGCTCAGTGTGGACACACAGATGCCACCACCAGAGCTATTGAGTGAAACAGAGTTGCGACGCGCTTTGATGTCGCCGCTAGGGCTGTCACATGGTTAATGTAAGCCTCAATAGTTCCAAACAATCCGCAAGCTGTTATAGCGGTTATTCTTTTGTATGGGACAGTGAGCTATTGCATGGTAAATATAAACAAATTAACACAACACACACGTTTTTTTTTTTAACCGTTTTTGCACTCTGCGCTTTTGAGCTGTGGGGTTTACAATTGTGAACGTACGTGAGTGTAAATACGTGAGTGATGCTAACTTTACAAGGTTGGTTGTTCTGTATTTGCACTTAGTTGAACAAGTTACCATTTAATTTTTTACTATTATTGTATTATTATTATTATTATTATTATTATTATTGCACTCTTAGCACTTAACGTGTTTTGTGAAATGTCAGCTTTTCCAAAGTACGTTTTATCTTTATTACCAAGTTTAGTGATTTTAAAAGGACATGTAGGAGACTAAAGGACATTTAGTTCTTTTTGTAGGACATGCATCAGAACCATGGAGACTTCAAGATGGAGCCATGTGTCAGATCTATCAAACAACCACTAATTATGCTTAAATATGATCAGTCAAAATCTAACTCTACAAGCAATTATTCACACTTGAAATTTATGTTAGAGCTGATGGACTGGAATAAGTATGACTGGTACAAAAGTGGTTAAATAAACAAGATTTTTAATTAAAAAAATATTGAAACAAGAACAATTGTGTGTGTGTGTGTGTGTGTGTGTGTGTGTGAATAGGTGTAATAATAATAATAAATAATATATATTGTTATTACCATACATACGGAATTATTATTAGATTATTATCATTATTATTAATAAAGAATATTAAGGACAATAACAGCAGTGTGTGTTAACAAACAAAAAACATTAACAGACAAAGTGGGGCAATGAAACCATGAACACACACACAGGCGGCTCTGGAAAAGGGGAAAGAATGCCCTCACAGCCACCTCACTCAAGACTGCCAGAGATTGTAAAGGTGAAGGCAGGGTCACAAGATCTTGCTTTGTTTAAGGGTCCTCAATGAATACTTCAAACCAATACACAAGCAAACAAGACCCTTTATGGAAGTTCCATTCACACCCTTCTCATGCTTTTCATCCGTATCCTGTAACAAAGTAAACAGGGTCAGGGAGAATGGTTAGATAAGACAGCAGGTAGCTTTTAATCTATACTTGATATAACACATTTCCGGCATCATATCAGTGGGTGGAGATAGACTGTTAGATAAACAGATAAACAAATGACCCCCCACTACCCCCTTGATTGACATTAGTGCTTAGAGAGAAGCCTGTGATCTTTGATATTGTCCAAGTTCAAGACAGCTATGGTTACATCGTTTTGTAGATCAGTGGTTTTACCATGGTTGGCTGTGCAGCCTTTGGATGCAGCAATCGATCCGAGAAAGGAGTCCAGATGTATGGCTTCCTCAAGGACACTGACCACCGGAAAAGGTGGTTGGCGATGGTCAGCAGGCAAAACTTTCAGATTAAAGGTGACAACAACAACAGAAAACTTTGTGAAGTAAGTAATGGCCACAGAGGTTTTAGGATACATTTACTAAAATTTCAAAGGGCATTGTACACCTGAATGTAAAGAACATTACAAGTATAGTGCAACAGAAAATGTGAAGTATGCGGGGGAAACTGAACTTAGCCTAGGACTTATGACATCATTACCTCCCGGTAGTTACACTTTGAGGACAACCAGTTCATGGAAACAAAAAGAGGCACATGGAAGTTGAGACCAGATGCTGTTCCAACCCTCTTTATCCAGCGCCCCAAGCCCAAGAGAAGGAAAACACCTTTGAGGATGATGGCTTCTGCAGAAGATAAAACACCTGATGACCACACTTACTGCACAAAATCAAACCTTGGTATGATACCAGTGAACAGTCTTTCCACAGTTTTTCCCATTTCATGTATTTCAAAAACAAGCTACAGGTTCACTTCCTCTAGGGATGTAGTGTAGGTGGCATAAATACATATAACACCAACAATACAATGTTATTACAGATATAATAATCTAGCACGACAAAAAAGAATCAATTTGGCACTTAGGAGGAGAAACAACAACCTTCAACAAAAGTTTACTTCAGTTTTCAATCAGGACCAGATTCATGCACTCAGCCAAAAGAAAAAAGGGGTGATTCTGTGGGGCAATGACACCATCAGAAAGGCAATTCAAATTCGATTTACAGCAGGCACAACAGGATACAAAACCTTAAGTTATTATTATTGTAGTAGTAGTTCTAGCAGCAGCAGGAGTAAAATAGCTAGCATTTAAGTAATAGTAGCAATAATAGCAGTAGCATTTTAGTATTAGCAGTAGTGGTAGTATTTTGGTAATGTTTTAAAACGATCAAAACAACTTTACATAATGTCACCTGACAACAAAAGGTTAACGGACTTTAATTAATTACCTCACGTTAGCCTCCGTTACCAAGCTTTCAATTAGGTCCCTAAATCCATGACATTTTTAACATCAACATCGACATTTCATGCAAACCAAATGTAAAAATAACAATGTGTAAGAGTGTACCTCTGATAGCTAATGCTTAAAAATGCAAAAAACTTTTAAAATGCCGGTTATTCATCAACTTAGCAGTAATTGTTCTTGACGGGCACGAGTCAAATTTTCAACTGACGAGAAAAAATGAATCCTAGCTCCAGCCGTTCACTTCAAACTCCAAAAGGCAACTAGACTTATAGAAATTTCTTGAAGATTTCTTGGTTACTATGACCTGGATGACTGAGAACCTTCACAGATACTTAGAGCAGGCTCATTCATGATCAACGCATCACTAGCAGAGTGGTGGTCAGTAGCAAGTTCAGTATGAAAGAAGCAGTTGAGAGTTGAAGAATTAAGTTTCCTTAACTCCTTTTAGTTAAGGTCAATAAATTATTATTGTTTATACTGTGCTTTTAACTCATTCTGTGTTACCTGAATCTAATTTATGTTTATGTTTTTTATTTAGTTCTTACAACATTCCCTTCAGCGTATTGCAAGAGAAATAAGTGTCTGTGACTGGATGAACATCTTGTGTCATGATTGACTAAAGTTGTAGATTATAGAAAGTGTTTTTATAGAGTGAATCAATAGCACATATCTTGCCGTTCACCTCTTAAATGGAAATCAATAGAAAGTAGAGTATATATATCAAAAGAGAGGCGGTGGAGTGAGTGGATTATAGGGTCCCCACTTCCACATCTAGACAAGGTCTACTCGAGCCTCCTGCAGGCCACAAAGATCCTTAGGGACCCCACTCACCCAGGATAATATATATTTATATATCTAATGAATATATTACCTTTAAACACTTGACATCAAGCTTTTACTAGAGATTGCTGCCAAACAAAATTCCGTTGTAACTTGTGTGCAATGACCATTACATTCCTTATTTTTCTTACCAGCTTGGCCACGTTCTATTATATATAGTATGTGATTAGTAGCTCAGACATCACACAACTCCTTTTTTCCCACAAAAATCAGCTTACCATTTTATTTATGTTTAATATTGTTGTTTGTACATAAACACTGTACATACTACTGTAAAATTACATTTTACTGGAATATATTCTAACCCATAATCTGCTGCAGATATATTCAAAAGCACACTGTCAACATGATCTGTCCATAATGAATTAAAAACTAGTGCTTATACGGCTGTCAATGGGCAAAGCACGAAAGATGGTTTATATGTGTGAAAGGCCACAGAATCCATCCTTAACATTAGCTTGAAAAATGATTAATCATATCTACAAACTTTTGCAAACAAAAATCAAGATTCTTTAGGTCACACAAAGATAAATGATGACACAGTAGTTCAAAATCATAAACATGATGACAATAATTTACACGTGTAGGACATTGTTACAGTAAACCAACAACACCAAAAGCCTAATTAATTTGAAACCATAATTAACATCCAGACAACAAAGGAGATAAACATTTGTACCAAGATATTCATTTAAAATGAATTACCAATTCACCCAGCTTCTTGTCTGAAACCTTGTTACATTGTGTGCTATCTATTAATGTGTCTCTGAACAATTTGAATAATTTGAAGAAAAATTCTACACATTTCATTTTAGTTGATTTGTATTACACAATGGCTGTGCATGCAACAAGAATTTAACAGAAAACTGCACAGAAAAGAGACCAAAGGGACAATCAACCATGTTTTAGTACTTCCATGGTGCCTGACTGCTGACTGAACTGTACTGTTTTAATGTGGACTTCTCTCCTCTTGCATGTTCATCATTTCTTCTGTTCTGTTCTTTGTCTCCTGTTACATTTCTCTCCTCCTCTCTCTGTTGCTTGTTTTCTATATTTCACCTGCTGTTTCTTCCCTGTTTACATTCCAGTCCATCTTTTGACACGTCATTTTTTATCAACTCCTTTTTTCTTATGATCTTCAGCAGGTTTGCACAGATCCTATATTTTTTATTTATTTATTTTTTACCCCAGATCCAACTTTACTGGTTTGGGTCTCTCTCTCTGACTCACCATCTCTGTTTGTTTTCTCATTTCTCTTGGTTGTGTTAACATGTCCTGTTTTCACTTTATCATCTGTATCTTCTGTATCTTATTCTAACAGTGCCTAATCCTGCATTGTCAGCATCTGTAGCCCTGAGATGACGCTCCTTTAGGAACTGCACAGTTCTGCTCTGTTACTTTTGCTCTGTCGATGGAAACAGATGCTCCAGTGGTGTTATCATCTTCTGCAGCATCATTACTCTTGTCTCTATCTCTGATCTTTTCAGCATCTTCATCCTGGTCATTGTTTTTACTAATAGGGGGTTGGATACCTCTACTATGGGACTCCTTCTGACCATCTTGACCATCAGTACCTGCAATGCAACAAAAGTAAGTTTACAATAAGGTCAAGTACTGAACAGCTTGATGTGGTCATTCAAATGAATATGCATCTCTTACTTTTCTCCTTTCTGTAAAATAGAAGATAAGCGCTCTGGGATCTAGTAGGAGAAACATGAAAAGAGGTCATGTTCAGCTGTAGCTGGAGTGTATGGCTTAGATTGTAAACAGGGGTTTTTCTGGAGTTAACGTCATTGGAACAAACAATTGATGCTCTTTGAAACAATGCATAGACCTAAAGATATTATATAAGGGAATCATTTATTCCACCAAAATATTAACACAACTAAAATAAAGAATATTCTTCAGGACACTCACATAAGATTACTGTATGTACTGTTTGATTCAAATTGCCTCAAAACATTTCAGTGAGATATAGTTTTGGAATTTTACTGGGTCATTAATGTGTTTAGGATCATTATCTTGTTGAAAGGTCCACGTCCAGTTTAACTGTCTTCACATTATTTTCAGACACTATTTGTAATGACACAAAGTTTGTTCTGACCCCCTTTCTCCACAAAGGACTTGTTTTTTCCTGTATTTAACTAAACTCCCACCAGTCATCAGAACAGTAGTAGTTACTTGGATGAGGTGTAATGTCTCCAAGAAAACTCATGTCCAGTTCCTGCTGTTTCTGATTTATTTTAGAGGTCTGGATTGTTGTTTCAAACATAAGGTTTGTCAAATATACTTTTAAAAAGTCATTCATTGTTAATAATATTGTTAATATTATTACCAGTGTGCATAACAATCCTATAATTATGACATTTCAGTTAAGGCAAAATCACAAAAATATATGATAAGAAAAAGACTTAAACCTACCTCTCAATGGTGTCCCTCTTGGATGGCTGGTAATAACACAGTAAATGGAAAAAACATCAACAACATGATTTGGAACAACTTAACTGTGCAACACTGGTTCTGGAACAACTTTCAGCAACAGGAAAAGTGACACGTCTTACCAGTGAGACCCTGCTATCATTGAACTCGTACCATCTGTCTCCATGGTCATTCTCTTCTTTGATTGTTGCAGTGTAATGTCCACTTCTCAGATCACCAACATGATCCACAACAGCATACAGTTCATACGTCTGATTCTGATCAAAGTAAAAAAAAGGAGGAATCAGGAAAGAACAAGACGGGGTCAGTGATCAAATAGTGAGACCTACTGTAAATATACCTCTGGTATCTGTAGGCTGCAGGGAACATCCACAGCACAGTTGATTTTCACATATGACCTGTAGTAGCTGTCATACTTAAACCTCTTCAGTAGCAACACCAGAACATCTGGATGATGCTTTATCACAGGTGTCTGAAAAAAACATGGTTCCCCCCAAATGTGTGTTGTTAATTAGTTTATATGATGGACATTTTACTATTCTACAACTATTCATTACCAAATCAGAAATATTTTTCTCTTTACTCACAGTAGTAGCATCCTTTTTGTCTTCACAGATGTCACAGTACAGCTGGTTTTCTTTACTGAGATGTGAAGCCTTGAAATAATCTTTGATGCCGTCCACCTGAAATAATACACCGTTGGTATTGGTTCTGAGAGAGTGTCTTATTTAAGAAGAATTGAAGGCAACAACTTAGGTTGGCTCTGGGGACAATGTGGCTTGTGTCTTGCCCGAGGACACACAGAATGCAAGTTTAAGATGAAACATATTCAAAATAAATTTTAAAAAACTTTTTTACCACACTGTAGGTTTTTCTGCCAGAATCCACCAATGCAAGAGGAAGATGCCAAAATGACCCAACTCTCTCAGTGCTGTTGTCACAACCAGCACAGTTGGTCTTGTATGCCAACTTTCCATTAAAGATCTGAAACATAAATACACAGTGATCTCTGAAGAAATAAATAAATAAAGTCAACCTGTTGATTCCATTTGTTACTGATAAAGTCTTTACCTTTGATGCCTCTTGATCAGTGAGTTTTAAAATCTTCTCCAAGCACACAGCAGCATCCTGCTGTTCATACACTGGGTGGAGATAGATGTACATGGATTTCTTCAACACAATGTAAAAAATGAATGATGTAGTTTTGGATTTTAACTGTACATTATGGTGATAACGTTCAGTTGTGGCCTTCAAACTTAACCACTCCTCTCTGAGTGTTGGTCACTCATAACACTCTTAACATTTTAGACTGTTGTCATTTATTTGTGATCATCCTCCCTCTGCAAATTATGAATACTTTGTGCAAGATCTTGGTATTTATTATTATCATTGTTTCATATTTATTCTCTTTATTTGACTCTGTCACCTTGTAACTGTCACTTTATGGGAGCAACAGCAACAAAACAATTTCCTTGAAGGATGAATAATTGTGATTGTGTGGCTCAGTAGGTAGAGTGGACATGGACACATAGTCTCTTAGTGTTGTTCTCTTCATTAACATACTGTACCTGTGTCAATGCCCAGCTTCAGCCTTACTTCATCTGTGTCTGCTGTACCTTTTTCAAGGACATCAAACAGATTCTGAAGATGATGATGTATAAACTCAGTGCTTTCGTCATTTTTCCTTGGAAAAAATAAATAAACAAACAGACACATTGGCCACGAGTGACGCAAAGCACACTATGAACACAAGTTTAATTTAAAGACTTTGGACAATAACAAACCGTTTCACTGCTTCTCTGAAGTCTTTGGTCATGAACAGCACCTGCAGCACACTGTTCAAGTAAGATGTTGATCCTTGGTTCATCAAGCCGTTGTACTTAACTTTATCTGCAGAGAGGAGATTGTAAATGAGATATATCTTGACATTACTCCCAGAAAATGTTCTTTGCTGTGACTGTGTTCTTTCTTTTCTTCCTCTTTGATCTGTTGCTTTTCTCTGACATTTGTCTGTCTTTCATGTGGTCTCCCAGAATGTTCTTTGTTTTTCGTATTTTGATGTTTCATTATATTCAACAACAATATATTTAACAGCCATTTGTTGCCTAGTTTCACTCCCCTATAACTTCGTCATAGTCATGTTTTAATGTGGACTTCTCTCCTCTTGCATGTTCATCATTTCTTCTCTTCTGTTCTTTGTCTCCTGTTACATTTCTCTCCTCCTCTCTCTGTTGCTTGTTTTCTATATTTCACCTGCTGTTTCTTCCCTGTTTACATTCCAGTCCATCTTTTGACACGTCATTTTTTATCAACTCCTCTATTCTTATGATCTTTAGCAGGTTTGCACAGATCCTATGTTGTCAATTGTCTTTTTTGTTTTTGTTTTTTTTACCCCAGATCCAACTTTACTGGTTTGTGTCTCTCTCTCTGACTCACCATCTCTGTTTGTTTTCTCATTTCCCTTGGTTGTGTTAACATGTCCTGTTTTCACTTTATCATCTGTATCTCTTGTATCTCATTCTAACAGTGCCTAATCCTGCATTGTCAGCATCTTGACCCTGGTCCTTGTTGTTACTAATAGTGGGTTGGATACCTCTACTATGGGACTCCTCCTGACCATCTTGAGTATCAGCATTTGCATTGCAACAAAATTAAGTTTACAATAAGGTCAAGTACTGAACAGCTTGATGTGGTCATTCGAAATAAAATGCATCTCTTATTTTCTTCTTTATGTATAATACAGAATTGTCTTCATTAGTTAATCATTTTCTCTAATGAGTCTAAAATAAAATTAAAATCTCTCACCTTTTCTGTTACTTCTTCCTTTCAGCATGTTGATTCTAAATTGATGGTAGGTGTGTGTGTCAATACTAGTTTGTCTCTGTTACCCTTGTGATAGACTGGCGATCAGCATCTGACAGCGACCCTAGTGAGAATAAACGGTAGTAGAAGATGACATGATGTCCCCTTGTGGTCAGGTCAGGTGATGACAGCTCAATCTGCATTTAACGATATCCGAGCATTCAAACCTCTGTCGTTCTGAATAAAAAATGACTTTCAAAGTAATGAAATATGATTTATGGACGCTTGAGCTGGCACCAAATAACCCAAAAGTGTGAAAAGGTTGAAAGGGAATAAATTCCCTGCATAATTACCCGGAGAGGTATTCTATTCTTCTTTCGATCAATGAAGTCCCGTTCAGCGATATGTCTCCTTCTGCTGACAGGTGTAAAAAAAATCATTTGAAAAGGCCTTACAAGACAAAAGAAATGTTTAACTACTTTCAGTCAAATATACGCCTTCAAATGTCCACAGGTCCGTGGGAAACAGTTCAGGTCGTTGTCGAGAAACCGCTTTATATCCATCTGTCTCCTGCGAAGTACAGCCCCTCGAATACTTTTCCTTTCACTTGGTACTGGAATGCTGCGTTCAGGGTGTGTCGGATTTTGTTCATTTATTCACTTGAATTAAAGGATGAATTATGTGAAACATAAACAAATAAAATGACCGAATCACTGGTCCAGATATGATTGTTGAAATCATGAAAGTTGAACCTTATGGGTTCGAACAAATGTGTCCTGATTCCTAAACGGATTGTGAAATAGCGGTGACAGAAGGAGCTTTTAGAGCGTAATCCTTTCACATCCATGTCTGATGAGCTATGAACAAGCTCCTAACTGCAGTGAACACTGCTGTGTGAATGCATCAATGGGCTGAATACAGACAAAGAATAGCTTTCCTATATGATGCGCATTCTGTCTTTTTTTTTTTTATAACCAAATGTATCTGTATGAGTCTGATAACAACATAGATACATGAAATCAACTTGAATAACAGAGTTAAATCACTTTGACCAAGCATGTATGGAAAGTCAAACAAACATGGCAGTCTGAACCTGATTATGCAGAGATTGGGAGGAACTGTAGTATCTCCCGTAGAAAGGATCAAATGACACAGAACAAGATGAGACAGATGAGGTCTGTAAAAGAGTCAGTAAAAATACAAAGAAAGTACACAATCGCAGACTTTTCATTTCGTGATAGTCCAAGAGTTACGGCGAGTTATGGTTTGGTTTGGTTTGGTTTCACATTACAGGAAACGGGGAGAAGATGTACCTTTTGAGTTTTATTGACAATTATGAAGGTAAGAAATGAAATTGACAGCAAAACACATTTCCCACTGTGGTATCGCTCACCAGCTAGCTTTAGCTAACATTTAGGTCCATTGGGTTGTAGATACTTTAGATTTATAGAATTACTTGCAGAATGTTTTAGCTGAGGTACCTATGACCAAAATAAAACACATCTCAGAAAGTTTGGTGTTCAGTATCAAAACTGAAATGTCAAACAAGCACACATTTTCAACACGGACATGTTGAATATTTTTTAAAGCAGATTTAGAGTAATGAAACACCGGGGGTCCATTTCACAAAGCAGGTTCAGTATTAACCCTGAAATGAGGGAAACTCTGAGTTTTACATTTCACAAAGGGAGGTAACTCTAGCCTGTTTCACAGAGAGAGGTAACTTAAGCTCTCGGTCAGTTACCGTAGTAACAGACCCTATGAACCCTAATCTGGTCAGGACCAGGTTTATCTCAATGAACCTCGAGTTTCTCTCTGTCTCTCTGATTTCCTCTTTGATTCATTCAGTCAGCAGGCGAATTTTGACGTAGCCTTGTTCTGCCTTCTGTCAGAAATCATTAAAAAAAAAAAAAAGTCAGTCAGTAGCTATATCAGAAGTCCATTAGGCACAGCAAGAGGCGACTTTTTTGGCATGTCCTTTTGACAATGATCCCTTGGATGAAGGTGCAGCATTACTGCACAGAGAATTAAATATATGTTATCAGACCGCGCATAGATGCTTTAGCATTTCCAGACAATTATCTCTTTGAGCGGCACCATCAGAATCTGTTGGGACAAAAGAAAAAAAAAAAGACATAAAAGACAAAAAAATAATTGTATGAATAGACTTAAAATACATCTATAGACCTATAACATTTTATGAAGGCACTTGTGTCTTGGGGGGTGGACTCAGAGGATGAGCTTTCTCCAGGGATTCCCTCAGCCACTGGCCTTCCAATATTCTGGCTTAGGGCTCCTCTGCCTCCGTTAGAGATGGAGGTGCTGGGCCACCACCCATCTGCCCTCCTTTGGTTGGCTGAGTAGAAGTCTGACCCCATCCACCAGGACGGGAGAGCAGTCGGAGACACCATATGTAATAATCACTTCAGAGATTAAGACACCATCATCACCACAACCGCAGCAGTTAAATAAAGATAGAATACAAATTTCATTTGCTTCTTTATTTCCTACAACTACAAGAGCTAGTTCAGTTAATGTTCCAATAGTCAACATAATTAACATAATTCACCGTTTCTCTTGGCTGAGTAGAAGTTCGTGTTAGTTCAAACAGGCTTCATAATTAAACAGAACATGATATAGATGAGAAGACATTTATGTGTGTGAAAACAGCTTTTTGTTGGGGATAAAACAACTGCACAGTCCAATAGTCACATAATATTTACTTTACAGTGTAAAACATGGTCAAAATGAGGTCCCTCCATGCCGAGGTCTCACCTGTTTTATATTTCATCTTAAGCTGCTGCCAAGTGCTCTTCTCCCTCATGGGATTGCACCTATGAAATAAATGAATAGGCTACCACTGAAGCAGTTTTCCTCTGTAACATTACTGTGATTGTAAAGGACTACATATAAACTTATACGCATTGACCCGAGCAGCAATGTTCTCCCACACCGTCTCCCTCTCTTTTGCACTTCTTTATAAAAGCGCTGACCCTCTTTTTAGAGTTGTGGCGCACGCGCTTAACTCCAGGTGAAACTACCCCGAGTAGATTAAACTAACTCAAATCTGCTGTTCTGAAACCGGAAACTCAGAGTTTTCTATCTCAGAGCAGATCAACTCAGAGTTTAGGATTGGACTCAGAGTTTGTTGAACCTGCTTTGTGAAACGGACCCCAGGTGTTAAACTTCTGGGCCATAATAACCTCGTTCTTCATTGATAAACCGAGCGCCGTCCAGCAGATCGAGACACTTGAGGAAGTTTACAAAGTGACGGTAAGTAACAGTAGATTAAGAACCCCAAAGAGTAGATATTGAGCAAGATCTTTATCTGTTGTTTACCTTAGTACTCGCGAGTTCCCAACGCAGTGCATGACTGTTGTGAGAAGGTACGTAGAGAGCATTGGTGGTTTTACACAGGGGCCAACAGGGGCACTGGGCCCTGTACTGAATGGATAATAGATTTATTCATTTCTTACGGCGAGATGCGGTGGCTCGAAGACCGGAACTGACGCGACAGAACGTTCTACACGGACTCCTTGAAGTGTTACACACAGGTTACCTGCTTCTGAAAGACCATCTGCACGAATCTGGAACTTTGGATGTGAAAGTTAACAGCCAGCATCCCTGCATGGCGTAATGGCAATTTCAATTTGTTTGTTTCAACCACTTGAGACACCCAACCTTCCCCCCTCCCAACATAAGATACCGGGTCCTTTTGGTGATGTCTAGAATCAACTTTACGCCTAAATGCAAGATCCTGCAGGATACCCTAGGTGTAAAACACATCCACAGGGGATCAGCGCGGGATACCTGCAATAGGCAAAAGGACGTGAGAATACTCCCTGTGAGGGCCAGTCCCTGCAGCAGACAAATGGTTGGGAAAGGGGTGTTCCTCAAGGATAAATGTTTAGGTCTCCCCATACTCGGGGTCTTTCTTCATCTTTGACCGCTCGCGTGTTGATTGACCTTTTCTTTGCAAAGAAAATGAAAACCTTGTCGGCCGGCAGAAGTCTCTATTTCGTTCTTCACCAGTAGCAGAGAAATTTCCACAACAATGAACTACTGCAAAGAGGCCAAGGTTGAAAAACGATTCAATTGAGTAACATCAGTGAAGAGATAACGTCGCATATTCGTGTTTTACTGTTGTTCACTACACTGATAAAATCCCTTTTTATTGGGCTTAATCAAGGCTTGTTCTTGTTATGTTTGTGAATAAGCAAAACTATTGAAGTCAGTAAACATGATATCGTGCTTGGGAAATGGGTGAAATAACCAACAGCATGTAACTACTTGTTTCATGAAAAACTTGAATGGCCTTCTGAGAGTAGATGCTACAGTCCTCTCCATTTTCTTTTTAGTAGCCTATCATCATGAAACGGAGCAAGAAGAACATTTTGTCCTTTTTTCTTTCTATTTTTCCTCCTTATTGTACATAAAGAGAGACGATAGTGATTTAGATAAAAATAGTGTGATTGTACATTTAAATCTCATGCTGTGAAAAAGGACTGCGTGAAGCTAAATGCTTAGATTAAAAAAAGTGTCATTGTGCAAATAAGTTTTATTTTAGGCAAAAAGAGAAATCTTATTTTACAAAAAAGACAAACATGGTTTCAAGGATTTTTGAGCACATTTTATTTTATGTTTATTGAGACCAAGAATGTTTGTCTTATTATATTAATATTTATTGTGTTTTGTTTTGGTTTTAAATAAACAAAACACTTTGAATGCTTAAATATTGCCCTGTTTTGTCCTTATATGTGCCCCACCACTGGTCCCACCTCGGCCCCCTGGTAATTTTGGTCTAGAACCGCCACTGAGCATGATTGATCGACAGGGTAGTGATCCATGACAACGCCATTAACAGCCTGCGCTCCTACCTGGTAATCGATATTATTCTTTAAATTAATTTATTCATTTTATATCCAAACTGACAACATGGACTGAATAACACTGAAGTCATTCAAGTCAATTGTCCAGAGTCTTTAACTTCCAAGTCCGAGTCGAGTCTCAGGTCTTTTATTTTTGTCAAGTCACAAGTCATAAAAACAGCGACTCGAGTCGACTCAAGTCCAAGTCACAGTGACTCGAGTCCCCATCTCTGCCTCTTAACATATGAATGTAACCAAAGGTGTGTGACAGGCCCAGTTATAAAATAACACATGAAGCATAGAAAGATCACCCATGGACGTAGGTAACTGTAATATCTTAAGCCTCTGTATAGGTTTTATATTTCTATTTTGTATAAAGACGGCTGGCATCAATGGGCTAACAGGACTAAGCCCTTCCAAGCTAACACAAAAAGATGAGAAAAAAAATATATATATATATATATATATATATATATATATATTTTTTTTTTTTTTGAAACAAAAGGGGTTGGAATTATATCATCTGTGCTTTGCTGCTCTGAACATCTTCACGTAATCTTGAACTCACATTTAAACACGTTGTTTTTCAGCTGAGTTTGACTTTATGGAAACAAATGTGCTACACATAAAGTTCATTGGTGCTAGTAGCAAATCGCTACTGTTTAGTTAAGTTAGCCTTGACAAGAATCCAATGCTACGTGATTTGGAAAACATACTCACCGAGGTGTCCTGTGGCGGTTGCTGTCGTTGTTGCTGTGGCTGTGCAATAACTTTGTGTTGCCGCTAAAACGGCTCTGCCGATGTTCTCTGCTAACGCCGATTCTCCTGACATTTTCGCAGCGCGACCATGGCCGATAGTACAGTGTACTGGGTGGAGACGGGCGAGGGTAGGATCTTGCTGGTCTTTACGCAAGCGAACATGGCAGATCAATCAAAGTGAGCCCCCTCGTGGCTGGCTATAGTGGCTACAGGTAATAAGTCCCACACTCTTCAGAAGCGACACTAAAAACTCAAAGTACCATTCAAATAAAGTTTTCCAAACGTGTTTGTTGTTATTTTAGGTAGTTATTATTACGATAATCCATGTCCAAGAGTCCATTTCCCTGGATAAGAATGTTTTTATTCGTTATTTGACACTATATCTAGCCTCACACTCTGTCTGAACTCCTCGAGCTTTTATTTTGATACTTCCGGTTACCGGCATTTGAATTTGCATATAAGCTAAATATTTAGTTTCACCCGAAACATTTAGATTTAGATTTAACATTCAGATTTATATTTAACATTTAGATATAGATTTAACATTTAGATTTAACATTTATATTTAACATTTAATATTTGGATTTAATTATTTAAAATATCTCTAAGTTGACAAATATTGTTGTAAATGTGCAAAAAGTGACTCTCAAAAATTCACACCAGTTTTTTGTTGTTAGATATTGTTTGAAGCTAAATGTGACAAAATGTTGCTTTTATTTTCAGTGTGAGCGGCTTTACAAACGGCACCCCATATGGCAGCACTCTATGGCGGTAACCAGTACCGCGGCCTGTATAGAAATAAAACAAATAAAACTTAAAAATAAATAAATAAATAATGAATCAAGCGAAACAGCAAATACTTCAAATAAAATTGAATTAACCGCAGCAGTTTAAAAGAGTTGAACCGAATATGAATTAATGATTAATGCATTTTGATATTTATTACTTGAAGATAAAATATACTCACATGCACAAAAGAACTCCAGAACCATGCACCTGGGAGACACGTTCCAAAGGTCTGAAGACAGATAATAAACACATTAAAGCTTAGACTGTGGACAGTGTTGCTATGTCTCAGTTTAGACAAAGTGTGTTGTTTAAAAACAACTCTGTACCTTTGTGTGTCAGTTGTGATGTTAACTGGAGATCGGGAACAGGGGGGTTGGGTCTCAATGGTCCTTGACCCGCCGTCTGATGGGGACTCTGCCTGGTCGAGCTGCCTGCGCACGTCTTCCTCTCCTCGGCATCCTACTGGAGACAACTCAGGTGATGATGATTAGCTAAGGTGCAGTAGACGTTCACGATAAGCCAATCACAGACAGTGTTCAGTTTATACACAAATCACACCCACACCAAACTACCAGAGGTAAGCGGCTGCTGAATGTGGAGGAAAAGCTGCGAGCCGTCACTGGTTGGACCGGGTCGGCCCAGGTTTTTCTCTCTGACTCATATCTGCCTGTTACATTATGACTCTACTTCCTGACAGACTGTATCATAGTAGTTTTGATCTTCTCCCATAAAGACTGAACTCTGAGGAGCAGAGATTGTTGTTCCTTTTTTTCAAACAAATCAAATGTGTTGTTACACGATCGTTAATGGAAGCACATAGGTGAACGGTGACTGTGCGACTGCGTTTATATCCATCTTATATAGTGATGTCTCCCACTTTAACGATCATGGCAGCGCTCTACATCCGAGAAAAAGGGGACATTTGGCGGCAGATATCGGGCTCTGTGCAGGACACAGTGATTTATTCTAATATCAGCAGACTTTTGAAAGAGCAGCGGTTTGACCGGTCCAATCTTCAGGTCATCAACAAACTGCAACTTTATCTGCAAGGCCAATGTACGCGATGACGTATGAGGGAGGAAAAAACAGGCACGCAGCTCTCACAGTGGGAGGTCCGACCCAGAACTTTTGCCCGTGTGAAAGCCTTATATGTCCACCAGTTTGGGTCTGAGGGGCAATAAATATTAAAAGTTCTGTCTAAGTACGTGTCTATACAATTCTATATGCAACTGGCTTGTGGAACCTGCTAAGAAAAAAATCTAATTATTAGATATATTTAAACTTTAAAAAAAAGAAGAGTAACGCAATAGTTACTTTCCCTGGTAACTAGTTACTTTTATAGTGGAGTAATTCAGTAACAAACTCAGTCACTTTTTCGAAAAATAACTAGTAACTGTAACAAATTACTTTTCAAAAGTAACGTGCCCAACACTGCTGAGATCAAGCACGCAGCAAGAGAGTCAGTAACCTCACACTTATGTCCATTGAGCATGACATCCTTCATGATTTGGATTTCAAGGACATAATAACCAGGGCATTCTCTGCAAAGAAGACCAGGCAAAAGCACTTCTAAAAGGACAATGCCCGGCCCTTTGCTAGCCTCTGCAGATTTTCAGTTGTGGATGGCTGCTAATTGTTTGAAGGAGAATGTTGAAATGTTTAGATATCAGTCAGTTTTATCTTGTGGAACCCAGCATTAAAGGCTATGTTACTATCCATAGTGCTGAGTGTGTGTGCAAGTGTATGTGTATGTGTGTATGCATTCACAGGGCCCACCAAAGCCAGAAGAAGCTTATTTTGTTCTGATGGTGTTTTTCAAACTTTCACTCATCTTGGTTTTAAATCATCAGCGAAAGTTGTTATGTGTTGCTGTTATACAAAGTGCCTGTTGTGTTTCTTCTTAATTAGTAAAAGTATGCTGGTGTTTTCTGACTAAAGAAGCAAAACTCACGGTTGTATGTCGTGAAAGAAACTGATGCATTTTGTGATGTAGATTGGGACGATGGAGTAGGGCCTACAAAGGGTCTGTGCAACAGACAAAGGAAACAAAGAGTGGTAAAAACAACCCGAAGAATTGAAAACTGCGTGCAAAAGTCGCAAAGTGACTACGACAATCCCCAAGGAGGCAGCCAGTAAGAAGCCAGCTCTTCCTAAACTCACTGACAGACTGAAAGTTTGCAAAATGCCGCTGTGTAAACACGCTCGTGCTTTGTTTGTCGCTCACCTGAGCACCCAGACACTAATTCTGCTTAGTTTGTATAAATGTTTATTTTCTTATTGAATTTGTGTTTGCATTTGCTCACTTTGGGAAAGTAATGATAAAAACAGTATTTTCATTGGTTTAAAAAGATGGCCTAAGGGACTCTATAATGGAAAATTAAACAGTGATGGTAAAATACAACTATAAGTTGTCAATTAAAATACACTTCAAAATTAAAATTAATTTGGAAATGCACTTTTGTGTTTTGAAACATTTATGAATGTATGTTTTCTGTATTTAAGGTAATTTCTTTTGTGTTTGTTTTTAAAGGTTTTTTACTTGCCTGATAACTGACTGTACAACCTTCTGGAAAATAAAAAGAGTGAAAAAGGGAAAAACCGACTTGTTATTGAGTGAAATACAGTGTGAACTCTGGGTCGATGCCATCTCCCTTTCAAGTGGGGAGTTGCATGTGGAACTGACTTGACAAAGAGACTGAGATCATATCGACTAAACGATGTTCAAATAAGTCAAAGTGACAAAAGGTAAGTTTTGTGTTTCTTGGTTTGAAAGAAAGGACTGGCTAATGGCAAGAGTAGCCAAGAATTTACTTTTCTGTTTTCTGTGCCTGCTGTATGGAGGGGATACAGCATGGACCCAACAAGGAATCGTGTATGCAGCGCAAGTCACACAGCTAAGGATCTCGTCTCATGTCATGTCATGTCATGTCATCTTCCATACCGCTTAATCCTCACTAGGATCGCAGGGGGTTGCTGGAGCCTATCCCAGCTGGCATCGAGCAAGGGACAGGTCGCCAGCCTATGGCAGAGTTAACATAGACAGGATCTCAAGATGGTGCCGTACTAACGGGTGCCTGTCGCAGCTGTAGCAGCTCCGGGTATTATTGTCATTTTTGTTTTTTGTTTTTTTGTTTTTTCACCATCCCCGGCTTTCAGACGGTTCGAGCCGACAGAGACACCACGGCGACCGGCAAGAAGAAAGGAGGGGGCCTTGCTGTGCTCATGAACATTACGTGGTGTCACCCTGGACACGTCTCTGTTAAAGAGCAGGTCTGATGCCCGGACATCGAGCTCGTCGCCGTTGGACTTCGTCCATATTATTTGCCGAGGGAGTTTACCAGTGTCATCGCCATCACTGTTTATATTCCTCCATCTGGAAACGCAGAAGCAGCGTGTGACGTCATCCACACTGTGACTGCTGGACTAAAACACAACAACCTGGGGCCTTCATCATCATCATCACAGGTGACTTTAACCATGTGTCTCTCTCATCCACACTTCCAACTGTCTTCCAGTTTGTCAAATGTGTCACCTGTGAAAATAAGACTTTGGACCTGCTGTACGCAAATGTTAATGATGCTTACAGCTCCACTGCCCTGCCACCACTGGGCAGGTCAGACCACAACCTAGTCCTGCTCTGACCATCATACAAGCCCGTTCTCATTCCCAAGGCGTAATATACCGACGATTTGTCACGCCCCCTAGACGTCTGTGACTGAGGCAAAAGGTACCCTTCCACATCTGTATGAGACGCTCTGGGTTCTCAATTGACTTTAACGTAAACCTGCTTGCGGCGCTAAGAGACACTTAGAGCAGATGCTCCAGTCCCCCATTCACTACAATAATAACCCGTTTGCGGCGAAATATGACGCGGCGAGCTTCAATCTGATCGGAGAACCAAGGACCAATATAACTATTTTAAGGATTTATTCGAATGAGATCGTCAACATTTCTCCTAGCTTCATGTTATGGCTCTCACTTTGAATCTTTTCTCCTTTGATTCTGAGAAGTAAGATCCATTTTGAAACGTTGCTGAACACGGTATGTCGTTGAAAACACCCTTTTTCAGCAGGATAAAGCTGCCACGTAAAAACAGTAAAAACACGCCAAACATAGCGCTAATAATACTATTAATAGCATATCTCTACCCAAGATATCAATATATAGGTTGGGGATATACCTTTCTGTTTGAAAATGAGTGGATATATGTTTTCTGAACCCTAATATCAAATTCCTAACCCTGAAGAAGAATTCAGGACCTACATTTTTTTGCGAGTCACAATACACAACAGCTTGCCGCGCCATATATTTTGTAGTTCTGATGTATTCACTCTATTATGTAAAATTGTGACTTTGCATGGGCTTTAGGGCCTGGGGAGCACAACTGTTTGATCAGATTTCATCTTTTCATTGGTAAGAGGGTGAAATCATTTTTTTTCCAAGGTTTCAACACTAGTCAATAGTGCCATCTATTAGTTTGCCCTTAGGTATCATAGTAGAGGTCAATAATTTTCCAAAACCGTTGATGCTGTGTCTGTAGCATGTTTTGTTGTTGAACACTAAGCCTTCAAATGTGTCTCAGGTACAAGGTTGAAAGGGCACACCTGAGGAGCAGGACCCGCCCACAACTCTAATACTGACATTGTTACTCCCCAGGTCAAGGCCTTTCAAACGATGTCATCACTGTTTAATTTTATTATTAATTTTATTTATTAATTTTCATCTGGCTCTCAGCCATGGCTGTCTCGATCTCTTTCTGGGCCAAGCTGGATGAAATGATTCAAACATATTTTAGGGGATATTTAGTGATCAAATTTATTCAAGATATTAATTTGTGTCTTATAAATAGTCATACTTATAAATTAGGACCATTTCAGAGCCGATTCGCCCCATAAATGTTTCAATTAATGTTTCACAGGTCATATTTTCCTATTTACATAATATGGCCATTCAAAAACTCTTTAACCCCTCCTCCTGTCTTAAAGGATTATCTTTGATGATCAAGAATATAAGGGCTAACTGTATCAGGATTACGTCATTCCAATGGCATGACAACAGTCAAATCAGGTGGCATTTTGTCTTGACTGAGACCACAGAAAAAAGAAAAAATGTCTCTTAGCCAATGGCTCAGGGTCAGCATTAAAGCAATGAAGGTCACACGCTTTCCTTGCTCACAATTATTTTATTTGATCAAACAGATGCACAACCAAAATATGCAGCCATACAAACAATGGTAGATGACTAGAAACTGGAGCATCAAAAATGACAATTTCTGAATATATTCAAAATATAGACAAAACTTTGTGATTCTATAACTGAACAGCCTGCGCATGCTACCCATGCATTTATAGTTGGTTATAAAATATAGTCACAGTATACATTTTATGTTATAGTAGTATGAATGCAGTCCATTTGTTGAATTAACTTCACAACTTCAACTAACTTCAATTAACTTCAATTGACTTGTTGTAGTGAGGTTGGCATTTTCGTTATGCACTCAGAAATACATGAGGATCACTTTGATTTTTCATGTGTACCACAGGACCTTCAAGTATTTCTAGTTAAACAGTTTAATGTCATATAGAAATCTGTACAAAACATTATAATGGCTTCATCTCTGATGGATGCCACGTTGTGGTTCTTGTTACGGCCATTTTTATACATAACTGATGTAAATGCTATGACAAACGACTTCCTATAGTTGGTCCGGTAATGACCGCAAACACTACAATCAAGACTCACTTATTGTTATTAATCAAATGTATGTTTTGGAAAGCATTTGATGTAGTGACATGTACATAAGTGGCTCATTCCAAAGATTAGTCACACTATCAAAATTGTGTGACTCCTGTTACTGCCTCTCTGCTGTGCAGGACAAAGTGTGTGTGAACTGTAATATCACAGACTCTGTGGATCCAGAGTAGCCAACATATTGTCAATAAGAGAAGGCCTGGCCTCTTTCCACTTTAGCAGGACTAAGTGTTTCTGATCTCCCAGTCAATGGTAGCCAACTCAGACGACGTCTCACAAGTCACTGCTGCATCCTCTTCTCCATCCTCCGACAACTGAAGGAACTCCTGACGAAGCACTAAAAATAAAGAAACTCTGCCACAAAGTGAACTAAATACTGTAGGTGATATGGCTTAGGACTGCACAACAGCCTGTACACTTCTGCCTAATTCAACTATAACAACAACTATAAATGTCAACTTAAAAAATGAAATCAACGTATCAATGTAGGTAAAGTACCTTTTGTTGGGTTGACACTGGCAACATCACAACTAGGTCCTTCACCTGGACATTGATGCTGATTAGTTGACACTAAAAAAAAAAAAAGAGATTGAATATTTACTTATTGAAAATCTTTGGTGAGCATGAATACTGACCATGTGCCACGCCACTAGTACTTCAACTGGATGAGGCCTTGAGGAGTAACATCTCCCGTCTGTTGCGTTTTTCCAGCGCACTGGTCTTGTCTGAGGTTCACCCTGTGCCTCATTCTACACAATTAACAAGAAAAAATTGCAACACTTAAATTACAGTCCATGATTAAAGCAAAGATTATCAAACATCTTAAGTTAATTTCACAGAAATTGTATGTATACACATATGGTAGCTGTAGAGTATGCAGAAAACAATTTGATTCTTTTGTTAATTAAGTTTTATAAATCTGACTATGCAGAAATGAGTTGGATTCTGACTTGGCTTCAATAATTTTGTTCTATCATTTAGTTTCAATCATTAAATAGAATGTAGTAAAATAACAACAAAGTAATGACTGATATATGTATTTCAACAAATGAAAATAAGAAGAAAAATGTAGACTTCCGAGTTTACGGGATGTACTTGAATGCACCATAAAACCGCTCAAACGGGCACTCGATTTTCAAGTGTAGATAGCGCGACCGTGCCTCGCCGAAGCGCAGATGCGTGACTGTAGTCTATAACTGAATCAGAATCAGCCTTATTGGCCAGGTATGTGAACACATACAAGGAATTTGACTCCGGTCACTTTGTTCAATGGTGCAACAATAATAATAATAATAATAATAATAATAATAATAATAATAATAATAATAATAAACAATAACAACACTGTAAGCATAAAAATAGAACGTATGAAAAAAGAATAGAAAAACTGTACAACATAAATAGACTTTCAGAATTAAAAAATAGAATATACATCTATGCATCTGTATATAGTAGTCTATATACAGGGAGTATGAGCATGAATCATGTTGTCAAAATGTAATGAGAGTTATTATGAGAATGGTCACGTGCTCTGTGACCGCTCAGAGTTCATCAGAGCGACAAGAAACTGTTTTTGTGCTGGGTGGTTTTGGCATACAGTGCTCTGTAACGCCGGCCTGAGGGGAGGAGTCTGAATAGATAGCCTATATATCCTTTTAAATCTACATCCGTTTAAAAAACAATAAATAAAAGTACATAGTCTAAGCCCAACTTCATATATGACAAAATATCAAATAAAACTTGACATTCAATTGTAAATTAGTTTTACTGATGTATTTTCCCAGTTTGATAAGAAAGCCAGACGAATTCAAATCATGCTATACAGGAACTCATCTCAAGTAAAAAAAAAAAATAAATTAAAAAAATTAAAAAAAATTAACTGCTTTCCTCTATCTGGGCTTACAAAGTTGTGTAATAAGTATGATTGTAATGTTGCTTTATCTTCCCCTGCATTATCTAAATTAAAATGTGTGCTGTTCCTTCTTCTAGCAAATGAACTTTTCAAGGTGAGGGGGAGGTTTGTGGAAAGTGTGTCCAGCGCACTTATCAGCCAGCTCCTGGATGACGTTTTAGAAGACGGCATCTTGAATGATGGGGAGAAAGAGTGGATAATCGAGGAGAACCGGTCCCGGACAGAGAGAGCTCGCGGTCTCATTGACACTGTGAGAAGGAAAGGAGAAGCCTCTATGAAGTTCATCACTCGCCTTCAAAGCAGAGATCTTACTCTTTCCTCTGAGTTGGGTCTGTCCTCTGATTAACCAGGTGAGCTGCTGTACTTGTGTGGAGCTACCAGGTGACCTTAATCCAGATTTTGTTCAGCAGGGTGACAGCCCAATGTTGTGCTTTGACACCGTCGTAGTGCACCTTTTTTTTTTTTTATTCAAGTGACAAAGCTTTTCAGGAAGTCCGTGACATAGAAGCAAAGTGATCATATCGTCTTTTCAAATTCCCATATATATTAAATAATTTTTTTTTATTATTATTTGATTTATTTATTTGCTGTGCAACGGCACAATGAGATTTGGAGAAAACTGAAGATATGCAAAATCCACTTACTGTCAACGGACTCCGTGAAACAATAAATTAACAATGTCAGTGGGTCAGAGCATGTGCACTGCAGTTTTAATTAAACTACTTTCAACTGCGGATCCGGCAAGGGAAGGTGCGATGTCAGCTGTTGAGAAGGAAAGTTTCACCCACAACAGTGCGGCACTTTTTTTTTTTTTTTTACCAGTGGTTGGACCGCCATGGAGCACAGAGAAACAGCAGTAGACCGTGGTCTCATTAGAAAGCGCCGGATCATTTCATTGTTGGGTTGAGTTATTACATGGGATGAGTTCACAACAAGAAAAATGCAGGACAGAATAGTTCTGAACAGAAACCTGAAGTGATTTTGTGCATTGCTGTTTTTATCCACAGTGATTCCACAGGAGGAACGCAGCTGCTGATCCACATTCAACCCAGTCGAAGAAATGAAAAAAGGCCTCAAGTTTTCCGTCATGCAATTTTAAAACCAGATGCAAAACTACTACCATTGTATTGTGTGTCCTCATTTCTAGTCCAGATGTCATAACTTCTCCTGGCTGGTGATTGTGAGTGATATGTAATTTTTCACTTGAATGATCTCATTACATTTTTAATATGATTTGATTAAATCTTTTTCAACAAACAAATACGTGTGTCAATTAGTCCTTCTTTTTGCCAGGCTATGAACCCCTTTATTCCTTTTACAGCCAGTGGGTAAACATTAAATTATTACCTCCGGTGATATAAGTGGCATATATATAGCCTCTAGTCAAATGATTGAATGATTGGCCAAGTTGAATAATGCGATGTAGACGGGCACTCGATTTTCAAGAGTAGATAGCGCGACCGTGCCTCGCCGAAGCGCAGATGGCGTGACTGCAGTGAAGGTTTCGAGTCTCCAAGAGCTCTGATGTCCTGTGGTCATGTCCCATGGCTAATTTCCAACTATTTGCTTTTTCATATTTTAATAAAGGGTAAAAGCAGATTTGTGTGTGGCCAGATGAATTGTGAGGTGGAGTGGTCTTATGAGGAAGTTTGTAAAATGGCTCTTCTGACCCCTGAAGAAAAGAAGTACTTTGAAAAAACCATGGCCTCCAATTCTCTCAGGACTTACTTTGATACCAAAAAAGTAAGTGCCTCATTTCTAAACCACTTACTTACTGTATGTGGCATTGTGTTACTTACAATGTGTTATTTGCGTTGCATCAAATAGGGACATTAAACGATGTCTCTCTGTTATGATTAATTTAGTGTCCTGGCTGCAAGTCTTCTGTTGTGAGAAAGAATGAAAATAACCTGAATGTCTGCTGCAAAGTGTGCGAAGCAAACAAGGGAAAGACTTATGAATTCTGCTGGCAATGTCTGAAGGAATGGAAAGGTCCACGACCCCGGTCAGACCGCTGTGACAATGATGGCTGCGACAACGAGGCTTTAAAAATATTAAAGAACTGTCCAGTTATGGTCTTTGAGTCTGTGAAAGGAGTCAATGATTGTCCGTCTATCCGTGCCTGTCCAACTTGTGGCACATTAGTGAAACACAGCACAAAAAAATGTAAAAATATTGTCTGTCAAGGATGTAAAGTGGAGTTCTGTTTTGTGTGCCTGAAGACCACTAAAGAGTGTTTGGAATTAAAACCAAGTGGTTATTTTACACAGTGCTCCAGTGATGTTGCACCGAGACAGACCTCTATACCTGTGCAGAAGAAGTGAGAAGAACACGTGCTGTATGTGCTTCAGTTTCTTTTGATAATTTATTGTGATTTTGTTTTTCATTGAACTCCAGTGCCCATTGTTGTGTTTTCCGTCTGTCTGTGTTTGAACATTTGAAATCAAATTTCTTCATACAACTTTATGTCTACAAATATTACACATATTAGTATCAGAATCGCCAAATATTATCTGTGTACGACGGTGTAAAGGAATGACAATAAATGTGAATCATTTAATCGATTCATGAATTTGAATGAGAGCATATTTGTGCCATTCTTTCTTCGCATCCACCAATATATAATCATTTTATGTAAAAAGCCTCAAACAGGCAACAACCTACACCACGAGCAAGTTAAATCAGAATGATCATACTTTATTAACACTCATAATACTTTATCGATCATTACAGGAACTTGTGGTTAAAAAACATCAAATTAAAATTTTGGGATGATGCAGGCCACAGATTACTATTATTGGAAGATTATTTTTATTTGCCGAAAGGAACAGACATGAATTCTGGAGATATTTCACACTGCACAAAAAATAAATAAATGAATAAATAAAAAACCTACAGATATACACCATGAACAATTAAATAAATAAATACCTTAACATATGACATAAATGCTATTTATTTATTGACGCACTACTTCACACGCACAACGAAATGTTATACAGATGAGGGGGCTGTCCACACTGGCTGAACTATCTCCAATTGGTTGATTGATGAATGCACAGATCGACTGCACATGCCTTGCATTTCACAGCCACGTAGTTTGATTTGAAGTGGCGCAGCAACGGTAGGCAGGAGCTAAGATAGACATACTGGTAATAAAGAGTAGATGCCACATTCATGAACATGATGAAGACTAGATACAGCATTGACTGCTCCAGTGTGAGAAATGTTTTCTATCTTGGACCCGTCTGACTCCTTGAATATATTGAATGAAACCCTGAATATATTGCATGAAACTTTGAATATATTAAATGAAACCTTGAATATATTGAATGAAACTTTGAGTATATGGAATGAAACTTTGAATATATTAAATGAAACCTTGAATATATTGAATGAAACTTTGAATATATTAAATGAAACCTTGAATATATTGAATGAAACTTTGAGTATATGGAATGAAACTCTGAATATATTGAATGAAACTTTGAATATATTGAATGAATCCCTGAATATATTGAATGAAACTTTGAATATATTGTAGCGACCCTGCATTAATGTGTGGTGTTATAATGTGTTATAATGTTCTGTTATAATGTTCAAGAGTAAAGAAGATTTCGGACTGTCCATGAATGTGTATAGTACGAGCCTGTATGTGGTTGGATGAGAAACCGAGGGGGTGGAGATGAGTGTGAGGGGATTGAGACCGGTGTGTGCGAGGGGGTGAGAAAGAAAAGGGAGACGTGAAGGCAGTCAGATAAATTTGTGTTGTTTTTTTTGGTGTGGTTGCGGTCGACAGTAACCTATCTTATCTATTCCTTGGTGAAAAGGTTTGAACTCATTGAACCATTGAAAGAGGACAG
Organism: Mugil cephalus; assembly: GCF_022458985.1. NCBI lineage: Eukaryota > Metazoa > Chordata > Actinopteri > Mugiliformes > Mugilidae > Mugil > Mugil cephalus. The sequence goes on from NC_061770.1 coordinate 46,790,336, forward strand.
TTCTGAGTAGCATATTTCTTTTACTGCCACTCTGAAATGTAAGCGTGGTGAGTTTGGTGACGTGGTGAAGCCTTTTTTTAAGGAACATGGACAATCATCCCCTCTGTAGGGAAAATACACACAAAACATACAGTACATGAAAAAAATAAGAAATATATTTGAAGAATTCATCGTAATTAGAAAAGCATGAACTCTACCTGAGGATTGATTGAATTCAACATCAGCTCCAAGTGATCCTGGCTGCACCTGTATCATATAGCATAGCATATTTACTCTGAACCAACAAAAAACTTAATGTTATTGTATATGAAAGTAGGTTGACGTGGTATGTGTAGAATGGAAATTGTCTCAAGACACTTAACAAAAACTGGCCTGAAACCTCCAGAGTAGCCTGAAGGTGAAGGTGTAACTCCCTTCTGGTCACACTAGGCTTTTTTCTTTAATGACATTCATAATGTCAGCTGTAATCGACATTTTTGTTATAGATACATGGTTTATAAAGTTTCATAGATTTAACTTTCATAGCATAACTTTTATAACTAGCACTAAACGAGAGTTAGCTACAGTTAGCTAGCCATGGTTGAACAGATTATTACAGAACAGTAACTATGGAAACGACTAAATACAACCAATAGAGATGTTCAATCTGATGTGTGAAAAGTAATTCCTCATGTCCTGTTTTGTTCGATCCGCTGATTTTACAGGAGAAGCTGCATAGTGCTCCGGTTTAGTGCTTTAGTACCGTAGCAGCTGCAGCTGGAGACCGATCCAAGATAGCAGCAACGTTTCTCACACTGGAGCAGTCACTGCTGTATCTAGTCTTTATTATGTCCATGAATGTGGCGTCTACTCATTATTGTCCATGAATGCGCTGGCCTCTAGTCTTTATTACCAGTATGTCTATCTTAGCTCCTGACGTCCGTTGCTGCACTATTTCAAATCAAACTACCTGGCTGACTGTGAAATGCAAGAAATGTGCAGTCGATCTGTGCATTATTCCGAATAATCAATAGGAGAATGTTCAGCCAGTGTGGACAGCCCCCTCATCTGAATAACATTGCATTGTGCATGTGAACTGTGTGCATCAATAAATAAATAGAATCTATGTCATAGATTTAGATATGTATTTATTTAATTAATTATTTCTGGCATATATTTAGGTATTTATTATTTATTTATTCATGTATTTTTTATTGTCAGAATTGGTCCTCCATAACTATCATGCAATGTTCCAAAGAAATTTCTCTTACTTCCAGTTTCTCTCCAGCTTTTTACTAGAAGTCATGTGACTGCAGAAGGACAGCCTGTTTTCCCCTCATCTATTTCCGTATTGTTCAGTCTGGGGTACTTGCATTATTAGCAACTATTGTGATTGATTGTGAGTTTGTGTATTGCTTTGAGTGACATAAAACAAAAGAATGTGCAGTTTCAAGTTGAGTTCTTTTACTGACAATAATAACATTTGTACAAAAACACATTTGTGTACTGAGCTCATCACAATGTACAGATTTCAGGTTCACTTGAAAATGTGTTCTGTGTGAAGTTTTCAAATCTCCAAGATGTTGGACCCAGGACCCTGATATATCTCACCATGCAGTGTGGCAAGTTTAAGTATGTATGTTCCACACAATTAAGCAAAAAATAAGATGTAATATGTGATCTGATTTACACACATTAATCATATCAGGCACAGTGTTGTTAAAACAGTGGCAGTGGTGCTCATGTTTTGCAAAACCTCCGGTGTCCCACAAAGGTGCACTTTGTGATCTCCATAGGCATTGGGTTTGAAGTTGACACAGATATTTCTTAGATGCTAAGCATTCAGATAGTTTGAAAATATGATAATCTGTCAAGTGGTTGGAGACACTGCTTTATATACAATTTAATGAAGTGTTCTGTAAACTCTGAAAGAATGAGATGTAATTTTATTTATTTATTTAAAAAAAGCATGAATCTAGTGTAGGAAAAAGGTATCATGCATCTACATGCTGGAGTGCTTCTCAAAAACTTTGGGCTCCTGAAGCTGGCTCCCTCCCTCACTTGAATGGAATTACAAGTTATACCTCATTCCTTTTTATGGACTGAAAGCGATAGCTATATAAGAGAATGACCATGGTCCCTACTGTAAAACTCTGGGTTTATTGTCTGCAAGATAAGTATATCTGTGAAAGGTACAGTCAATAGATGGAGTGGGAAGAAGAATGACTAAGAGTAGGCTATAGACTAATGTAACCTGATTACAGATGTCCCACTTTCAAATGATCCTACTGTGAAAACGAAAGCATCGTCTCATTCTTTGACATTCATTAGATCGCCTTAAACTCTCATCACACCCTCAGAGCTAGTGAGCATCAGACAAACAAAGCAGAAATGAATAAGATCATTCAGGTGCAGATGTATGGGATAAATCACGAGATGAAGACGGTGGACCTGTGCAACACAGAGGAGCAGCTGAAGACAATGACTGTCCAGCAATTAAAGAAGAAGGCATCAGAGAAGTTCTCTATGAGTGCAGGTAAACGTAAAATACACTTTAGGCTACATTAACCCATTTACTTTGCAATACGTTTCGGTTTTCTTCTGTAGCCTATGCTGTGATGATCCAATGTGCCTCATACACTGCCAGTTAAGGGAAACACTGCAGATATCAAGGAAAGGATGGGTGTGGTACGCTGCTTTTATGTGATGCCTTTAGTATTTATTAACGTACTAATTTTAAAAGGAAGTTCTCTGACAGTAGTTTACAGCTGGCTGTGACCACAGGTGAAAGCTGCTGCTTGGTCTCTGTGATCTCTGAAGCATGTGGCTGGACATGGTTATTATTTGACCCTCGGCTGCTGATTGTTCAGCCTATAGAGCTATGTATATGTTCAGCTGTATACTATACTATCCTGACAGAGCCAGTGCAGCCTGTGTTATTGGTAAAATAGTCCTGAGCAAAATAAATTCTATTTTGATGTCGCCTCATTTTTGAACATCCTGACTCTTTAATTTATAAATATATGGCCAATATGCAACTTTCCTCATGTAACTTTAAACAACTTCTTTTTCAGAACAATTACAATTAATACCATGAATTAAGGTTCAAATACATTCTTAGGTATTATGAACAATGTCTTCGGATATTATGAACAAATCTTTACTGTTTTCATCTTGTTTCTCCACTCTGTTTGTGTGTGTGTGTGCGTGTGTGTGTGTGTGTGTGTGTGTGTGTGTGTGTGTGTGTGTGTGTGTGTGTGTGTGTGTGTGTGTGTGTGTGTGTGTAACATGATGCAGATGAGCTGGAGATGATCTTCACAGACCGGAGGCTGGATGAGGACAACGCCCTTCTGTGTTCATATGGAATAAAGCACATGTCCGTTATCTATCTGGTGTTAGTAGTTCATGGAGGATTGACAGCTTGACAGAGAGGACCAGAAACCAACACCCTCCTCCTTCTTCTTCACTTGATGCCACATCTCATGACCTTTTATTGCTCTCTCTGGGTTATAGGGTTCTATGACACAGAAAGCACTTTTCCAAGATCTCTTCTACTAGATCGTCTAACAAGTGGAAAACTGAAATTTATTTTGAATGTTTGAAATAGAATCTCTTCTTTCAAGCATATACCCTACAAATATAAAAACTTGATGTTCAGTTGTTTTCTAAATTTGCACTGAATGTTATTTGTATAAACCGATGTAAAAGGATGACATCTGAAGCATTTAAGGGATTCATGAATTTGAATGAGTAAGAGCATACATACAATATTTGTACCATACTTTCTGTACTGTCTGTCCAATTATCATCTTTGAGTGTGTGAAAGGAGTCAGTGTTTGTCCCTCCATTTGGGCCTTTTGATGAACTTGTGGCATTTTGGGGAGAAATAACACAAAATATTGTATTTTCCATCTGTCTCTGATTTTAAAAGTTTGAAATCATATTTCTTCAAGCAACTATATATCCCACAAATCTAATATGGTGCTAAATAGTATCTGTTCACAATGGTGTAAAGGGATGACAATATATCTGGAGGTTTTTAATTGATTCATTAAATTGACTGAGAGCACATTTGTACCATTCTTTCTCAGCATCCACCAACACATAATTATTTTCTGTTAAATGCTTAATCAGAATCAGAATACTGTATTAATCCTTATAGGAACTTGTTAAAAACATAAAATGAAAGTTTTGGGATGATGCAGGCCACAGATTATTATAATTTGAAGATTGGTTTTATTTGCAGAAAAGAACAGACATAAACTCTGGAGATATTTCACACTGCAACAACATCTAAAGCTGTACAGTGCAAACTGCTTTGAAAGTTGTTTTGACAAATGAGTTCTGTCTCTCTTCTTGTCCTGGGCCTGTGTTGTAAACCTGTGTTGTAAAGTCAACCTTTGGCTCTACCTTCATGGAATTCCCCAAACATTTTTATTTATCTCTTATTACTTCAGTTTCTCCCAGCAGTTATAAGAATTCACGTAACTCACACTATAAATAATTATTGCATCTATAACAAGTACCTGGTGTTCCTGTACTGCTTTTAAAGCCTAAGGAGTGGAAGGGCACTTTATTGTTCCATGATCTCAATAAGATGCAGGAAAGTACATCATCCACCACTCTGGGCTGAGGCCACTGTTACTATGGGTGACCGGTTGCCCTCAATTATTTGCTAGTGTCTATTCAGTCACTTCTCCAGGCATTAGTCATAAAGCTGACATGACAATCATAACATTTCACTAACAGACACCTTTAACAGACTCGGTTGGTGTTTTCATGCACAAACACAAACTAATGAAGTGCACCTTCTTAAATCACGTACTGCAGACTGGAGACAAACTACAGCTGCATTTTTATTTTATTTTTTTTATCATTATTTTTCTTATTATTATTGTTATTATTCTCATCATTATTATTGTTTTGGTCAATTTGACTATTTCCACCTTTTCTTCTTCATCCCCTTGTAGCATGTGCTGTCTGATGGGTCGGGCTGGAGGATCTTGTGTCAGGTCTTGTACTGTCTGTGTGTTTAGAACACGCTGTGCTTACTTTACAGTAAATGACTGCATGATGTCATCTATTGCACTGAGATTGTTTTAAACACTCATTTCATATCTATGATGAAAGGAGAGCAACAGAAGAGTATAGAGGAGAAGGAAGGAGTGCAGGTAACCCCAAAACAAATACACTATAGGCACCATTGAGCAACTGTCTTAACATACCAATTGCTAACAGACTGTAACTGGTTTGATATTATTAATTACAGAATTAGCTGTACATGATCAATCCAAGGACCAGAATCAGCTTCATAGCACCGAGGCGACCCATTTTGTATCATTTACGCCACACAGCATCATTCATCTTCTACGAATGTTTTTCTTGAAGTGACTTTGTAAGATCTGGAAACCTGGGAACCTCCTCCTTCTTATTCACTTGATACCCTATCTATGACCTTATATTATTGGAAACAAACTTTGTGTCTGTATCAAGGAGTAGGTCTCCTAGTGCAGATAAAATCACTCAGTACCATAACCCACAGCTTTGCAGCAATCCGTCTCATCTGGAATGACTGCAGCTCTCTGACAAATCTAATATGAGGGACTTGAGCAGCACAGTCTCTGGTTTATGTACAATATGAGGACCAACAACAGGCTTTCTGTGGGCCTGTAAAACCAAACAACTATTCTCTTGTTTGTTTGAAGGGATCTGTGATATTTAATCTTCTGGCAAAAGAAGAAACAGGCTTTCTATGGGCCTTATAGATCTCAGGCTGCATGACAGAAAAAAATAAGTTAAATCTTAAAAAAATATATAAATGTGTTTTCCATCTGTCTCTAATTTTAAAAATTTGAAATCATATTTCTTCAAGCAACTATATATCCCACAAATCTAACATGATGCCAAATATTATCTGTTTACAATGGTGTAAAGTGATGACAATAAATCTGGCGGTTTTTAATTGATTCATTAAATTGACTGAGAGCACATTAGTACCATTCTTTCTCAGCATCCACCAACACATAATTATTTTATGTTAAATGCTTAATCAGAATCAGAATACTGTATTAATCCTTATAGGAACTTGTTGTTAAAAACATAAAATGAAAGTTTTGGGATGATGCAGGCCACAGATTATTATAATTTGAAGATTAACTTCATTTGCAGAAAAGAACAGACATAAATTCTGGAGATATTTCACACTGCAACAACATCTAAGTTTGGTATTGAATATAATAAAATACAATACAATAAGATACTGAGGTAAAAAAATAAAAGCAGAAATAAAAACAAAAACAGAGAATAGGACAAGGACACTTATATACAATATACCTAAGTAGATGCAGGTGCAGTGGAAAGATGAAGGCAGTTGTACATATGATACAATGGTAATGTTATTGTAACTAAACAGTATATAATAGTAGTATAGTACATAATAATAATAATAATAATGTAGGGGAGACCGGGGATGGTTGTAACAAAGGGATAGTTGTCACGCTCTCAGTTTGACCAATCAGAAACAAGCTGTGGTGATGTCATCAATACAGTCCTTGCCCACTTACAAATTGCCCTCACTGGCGACGTCTCATGTAGTTGAAAACTACCTGTTCTGGAGCCAAAAAACGATTTTTCAGGTAAGAAAGTAAAAATTTCCATCACAACTATTTTTTGTATTGTGTCCATTGTGTTGTAGATACAGTTGTTTCACTTACATATGATCAAGTAGTAGTTTCTCTAATTTGGTGTGTTGCATTAGTGCCAGCTTTGAAGCTAAATGCTAAAAAAAGGTTAGCTTTTTAATGGCTACCTGGCATGGGGAGGTTTGTAACTGTTCTTAAAAAGTGTTACAACCTTCCCCTCATGTTGACATTTTGTACTGGTCTCCTTTTTACAGCATGCCCGCAGTGGTAGCGGAAAACAGACAGGGGTGTCCCTGCAGAAGTTCTCCAGAAAAAAAGCTGCAAAGAAGCTAAGAGAAGAGGGTAGCGGTGAGAAACCCCATGTAGGCTATCATAGTAGCCAGAAGGTCTTCAGTGAGGAACATGGCATGTACTATGGCATAAACCCTCGAGAGGTAACAAGTGCTTGCACTTTGCAAAAGGATTCACGAAAGTGCAACAGTAATAAATAATAGCAAATAAAGAGTTGATAACGTGTATTTCTGATGTGTGACTTAGGTCAGGAAGTTTGCCTACCGGTTGGCAGTTCGATATAACTGTAAGCACCCCCCCCCTCCTGGGATGAGAACTCCATGGCAGGACCAGACTGGTTTTCAAGCTTCACGAAACGTCAACCCAATCTGGCCATCAGAAGGGCAGAACCAACTTGTCTCGGGCCACAAGCTTTAATCGCACAAATGTAGAGAGATTCTTCAAGAAGCTTAGAGATGTCATTGAGAAGCATAGGCTGGATGGAAATGATATCTGGAATGTAATTGAGACAGGTGTCACAGTGGTCCAGGCTCCTGAAAGTGTCATTAAACACCATGGTGTCAAGCAAGTTGGGGACATGACGTCAGGAGAAACAGTTGTTCTGGTGTCAGTAGTCTGGGCTGTGAATGCGCTGGGAAATGCCATTCCTCCAGCCCTTGTCTTCCTATGTAAAAGGTGCAATGAGCACTTCCTAGATGGCAGACCACCAGGTAGTGTTGGATGTGGCAATGCCTCAGGATGGATGCAGGAAGAAGAGTTTATTGTCTTTTTGAAACACTTTGTGAAGCATACAAAGGTCACTCCTCAAAGGAAGGTGTTACTGTTGTTAGACAACCACAGCTCACATATCTCAGTGCAGGCAGTCAGCTACTCCAAAGAAAATGGCATTATCCTTTTTACATTTCCACCGCACTGTAGTCATAAGCGTGTATGGTCCATTTAAAAAAATTATCAACACAGCTGGTGACACATGAATAAGAATGAATCCTGCTAAAACAACGAGCATCTACAACATCCCAAGTCTGGTTAATACTACATTCCCCCTCGCTGACAACTCCAAACAACATACAAGCTGGATTTAGATGTACAGGAATCTGGCCTTTTAATCCAGACATCTTTCAGGAGTACGACTACGCACCTTCGCAGGTTACAGACCGCCCAGATCTATCTGCCTTTCCTGCCACCTCAACTCAACAACCAGGCCATGCCTCCACCTCAACTACCCTGGCAGCTGAAGCTTCAGCCTCAGCTAACCTGAAAGCTCAAGGCTTCAGTCCAGCTGCTGTCCATCCATTTCCTAAAGCAGGAGCCAGGACGAATCCTGCTGGGAAAAGAAAGAAATTACAGTCAGAAGTCCTCACAGACACACCAATAAAACAGGCACGGGAAGAGGAAGAAAAGAAGAGAAGCAGTGCAAAAATGAAGTATCAGGGGCAAAAGAAGAAAATGACAAGCAAGAAGAAAGCGGCAAAGAAAAGGCCCAAGCCTGAGGACACTGAAGATGCCGACTCCTCAGACAATGAAAATGTCTGCATTGTGTGCTTGGAGCACTTTGACAACTCACAGCCAAGGGAAGTTGCTACAACTGTCTATCTAATAATTAATTATTTCCTATTTAGTGCAGCTTTGCATCACGCTGTTCAAAAGTGGTTTGTTCCACAGAAATTCAAGTGTTCAATACTTTTTCTCATGAACCTGTTTCATGTTACAAGACACACACACAACACACACCACTTTATACTTTATTATTCTTTATTTTATTTTATTTTATCTATGTTTATTTATTTTATTGTATTTATTTTTAGTTTATGGTTACTTATTTATTATTCATTAAAGTGCTTGCATACATTTTAAGTGTGGATCCTTTTTTAGGTATAATAATTTAATTGTTACATCCATCCTCAAATAGTGTTACAATTCACCCCGGTATTGGGGTAGGTTGTAACAACAGACCTCTTTGTGTTGACATTAATTTACATAATGCAGACAAATATGGGTACCACATGTCAAAGTTTGAGATCACTAGCACCCCTCTCAACACCACCCTTTTAACTCTGACTGTATATGAAACGACTGTACACGAAACTATCAACCCTCATTTCAGGGTTAATACTAAACCTGCTTTGTGAAATGGACCCCATGTGTTTCATTACTCTAAATCTGCTTTAAAAAATATTCAATATGTCCGTGTTGAAAATGTGTGCTTGTTTGACATTTCAGTTTTGATACTGAACACCAAACTTTGTGAGATGTGTTTTATTTTGGTCATAGGTACCTCAGCTAAAACATTCTGCAAGTAATTCTATAAATCTAAAGTATCTACAACACAATGGACCTAAATGTTAGCTAAAGCTAGCTAGTTAGTGATACCATAATGTGAAACGTGTTTTGCTGTCAATTTAATTTCTTACCTTCATAGTTGTCAATAAAACTCAAAAGGTACATCTTCTCCCCGTTTCCTGTGATATGAAACCAAAGCATTTTGACCATAACTCACACAGCAGTGTTCACTGCAGTTAGGAGCTTGTTCATAGCTCATCAGACATGGATGTGAAAGGATTACGCTCTAAAAGCTCCTTCTGTCACCGCTATTTCACAATCCGTTTAGGAATCAGGTCACATTTGTTTGAACCCATAAGGTTCAACTTTCATGATTTCAACAATCATATCTGGACCAGTTATACAGTCATTTCATTTGTTTATGTTTCACATAAGTCATCCTTTAATTCAAGTGAATAAATGAACAAAATCCGACACACCCTGAACGCAGCATTCCAGTACCAAGTGAAAGGAAAAGTATTCGAGGGGCTGTACTTCGCAGGAGACAGATGGATATAAAGCGGTTTCTCGACAACGACCTGAACTGTTTCCCACGAACCTGTGGACATTTGAAGGCGTATATTTGACTGAAAGTAGTCAAACAATTCTTTTGTCTTGTAAGGCCTCTTCAAATGATTTTTTTTTTACACCTGTCAGCAGAAGGAGACATATCGCTGAACGGGACTTCAATGATCGAAAGAAGAATAGAATACCTCTCCGGGTAATTATGCAGGGAATTTATTCCCTTTCAACCTTTTCACACTTTTGGGTTATTTGGTGCCAGCTCAAGCGTCCATAAATCATATTTCATTACTTTGAAAGTCATTTTTTAATCAGAACGACAGAGGTTTGAATGCTCGGATATCGTTAAATGCAGATTGAGCTGTCATCACCTGACCTGACCACAAGGGGACATCATCTCATCTTCTAACGTTTATTCTCACTAGGGTCGCTGTCAGATGCTGATCGCCAGTCTATCACAAGGGTAACAGAGACAAACTAGTATTGACACACACACCTACGATCAATTTAGAATCAACATGCTGAAAGGAATAAGTAAGAGAAAAGGTGAGAGATCTTTATTTTATTTTAGACTCATTAGAGAAAATGATTAACTAATGAAGACAATTCTGTATTATACATAAAGAAGAAAAAAAAGAGCTGCATTTTATTTCGAATGACCACATCAAGCTGTTCAGTACTTGACCTTATTGTAAACTTAATTTTGTTGCAATGCAAATGCTGATACTCAAGATGATCAGGAGGAGTCCCAGGACCAGGGTCAAAATGCTGACAATTCAGGATTAGGCACTGTTAGACATGGAACTGAAGATACAGGTGATAAAGTGAAAACAGGACACGTTAACACAACCAAGGGAAATAAGAAAACAAACAGAGATGGTGAGTCAGAGAGAGAGACCCAAACCAGTAAAGTTGGCTCTGGGGTAAAAAATATTGACAAAATATGATCTATGCAAGTGACTGTGAGTGTGAATGGTTGTTTGTCTTAGTGTTAGCCCTGCGATAGTCTGGCGACATTCTGGGAGACCACATGAAAGACAGACAAATGTCAGAGAAAAGCAACAGATCAACGAGGAAGAAAAGAAAGAACACAGTCACAGCAAAGAACATTTTCTGGGAGTAATGTCAAGATATATCTCATTAACAATCTCCTCTCTGCAGATGAAGTTCAGTACCACGGCTTGATGAACCAAGGATCAACATGTTACTTGAACAGTGTGCTGCAGGTGCTGTTCATGACCAAAGACTTCAGAGAAGCAGTGAAAAGGTTTGTTATTGTCCAAAGTCTTTAAATTAAACTTATGTTCATAGTGTGCTTTGCGTCACTCGTGGCCAATGTGTCTGTTTGTTTATTTTTTCCAAGGAAAAGTGACGAAAGCACTGAGTTTATACATCATCATCTTCAGAAACTGTTTGATGACCTTAAAAAAAACACAAAGTATTCATAATTTGCAGAGGGAGGATGATCACAAATAAATGACAACAGTCTAAAATGTTAAGAGTGTTATGAGTGACCAACACTCAGAGAGGAGTGGTTAAGTTTGAAGGCCACAACTGAACGTTATCACCATAATGTACAGTTAAAATCCAAAACTACATCATTCATTTTTTACATTGTGTTAAAGAAATCCATGTACATCTATCTCCACCCAGTGTATGAACAGCAGGATGCTGCTGTGTGCTTGGAGAAGATTTTAAAACTCACTGATCCTGAGGCATCAAAGGTAAAGACTTTATCAGTAACAAATGGAATCAACAGGTTGACTTTATTTATTTATTTCTTCAGAGATCACTGTGTATTTATGTTTCAGATCTTTAATGGAAAGTTGGCATACAAGACCAACTGTGCTGGTTGTGACAACAGCACTGAGAGAGTTGGGTCATTTTGGCATCTTCCTCTTGCATTGGTGGATTCTGGCAGAAGAACCTACAGTGCGGTAAAAATCATTTTTAATTTTAATTAACTAATTAGCAGAGTGAAATACGTAAGCAACATTAACAATAACACACACACGCATAATAAGAAATGTTCTAAGAGCTACTATCAGAAACATATTATTTCAGGAGGACGGCATCAAAGCTTATTTCAAGGCTTCACATCTCAGTAAAGAAAACCAGCTGTACTGTGACAACTGTAAAGACAAAAAGGATGCTACTACTGTGAGTAAAGAGAAAAATAGTTCTGATTTGGTAATGAATAGTTGTAGAATAGTAAAATGTCCATCATATAAACTAATTAACAACACACATTTGGGGGGAACCATGTTTTTTTCAGACACCTGTGATAAAGCATCATCCAGATGTTCTGGTGTTGCTACTGAAGAGGTTCAAGTATGACACCTACTACAGGTCATATGTGAAAATCAACTGTGCTGTGGATGTTCCCTACAGCCTACAGATACCAGAGGTATATTTACAGTAGGTCTCACTATTTGATCACTGACCCCGTCTTGTTCTTTCCTGATTCCTCCTTTTTTTACTTTGATCAGAATCAGACGTATGAACTGTATGCTGTTGTGGATCATGTTGGTGATATGAGAAGTGGACATTACACTGCAACAATCAAAGAAGAGAATGACCATGGAGACAGATGGTACAAGTTCAATGATAGCTGGGTCTCACTGGTAAGACGTGTCACTTTTCCTGTTGCTGAAAGTTGTTCCAGAACCACTGTTGCACAGTTAAGTTGTTCCAAATCATGCTGTTGATGTTTTTTCCATTTACTGTGTTATTACCAGCCATCCAAGAGGGACACCATTGAGAGGTAGGTTTAAGTCTTTTTCTTATCATATATTTTTGTGATTTTGCCTTAACTGAAATGTCATAATTGTAGGATTGTTATGCACACTGGTAATAATAATAACAATATTATTAACAATGAATGACTTTTTAAAAGTGTATTTGACAAACCTTATGTTTGAAACAACAATCCAGACCTCTAAAATAAATCAGAAACAGCAGGAACTGGACATGAGTTTTCTTGGAGACATTACACCTCATCCAAGTTACTACTACTGTTCTGATGACTGGTGGGAGTTTAGTTAAATACAGGAAAATACAAGTCCTTTGTGGAGAAAGGGGGTCAGAACAAACTTTGTGTCATTACAAATAGTGTCTGAAAATAATGTGAAGCCAGTTAAACTGGACGTGGACCTTTCAACAAGATAATGATCCTAAACACATTAATGACCCAGTAAAATTCCAAAACTATATCTCACTGAAATGTTTTGAGGCAATTTGAATCAAACAGTACATACAGTAATCTTATGTGAGTGTCCTGAAGAATATTACTTTTATTTTAGTTGTATTAATATTTTGGTGGAATAAATGATTCCCTTATATAATATCTTTAGGTCTATGCATTGTTTCAAAGAGCATCAATTGTTTGTTCCAATGACGTTAACTCCAGAAAAACCCCTGTTTACAATGTAAGCCATACACTCCAGCTACAGCTGAACATGACCTCTTTTCATGTTTCTCCTACTAGATCCCAGAGGGCTTATCTTCTATTTTACAGAAAGGAGAAAAGTAAGAGATGCATATTCATTTGAATGACCACATCAAGCTGTTCAGTACTTGACCTTATTGTAAACTTACTTTTGTTGCATTGCAGATGCTGATACTCAAGATAGTCAGGAGGTGCCCCATAGTGAAGTCCAACCCACTATTAGTAACAACAATGACCAGGATGAAGATGCTGAAAAGATCAGAGATAGAGACAAGAGTAATGATGCTGCAGAAGATGGTAACACCACTGGAGCATCTGTTTCCATCGACAGAGCAGAAGAAACGGAGCAGAACCGTGCAGTTCCTAAAGGAGCGTCATCTCAGGGCTACGGATGCTGACAATGCAGGATTAGGCACTGTTAGAATAAGATACAGAAGATACAGATGATAAAGTGAAAAGAGGACATGTTAACACAACCAAGAGAAATGAGAAAACAAACAGAGATCGTGAGTCAGAGAGAGAGACCCAAACCAGAAAAGTTGGATCTGGGGTAAAAAAAAAAAAAAAAAAAAATATTGACAAAATATGATCTATGCAAGTGACTGTGAGTGTGAATGGTTGTTTGTCTTAGTGTTAGCCCTGCAATAGTCTGGCGACTTGTCCAGCGTGTACCCCGCCTCTCGCCCAATGCCAGCTGGGATAGGCTCCAGCAACCGCCGCGACCCTAGTGCAGGATTAAGTAGTAGAAGAAGATTAGATGAGATGTATACAAACTGCTAAAGATCATAATAATAGAGGAGTTGATAAAAAAATGACGTGTCAAAAGGTGGACTGGAATGTAAATAGGGAAGAAACAGCAGGTGAAATATAGAAAACAAGCAACAGAGAGAGGAGGAGAGAAATGTAACAGGAGACAAAGAACAGACGAGAAGAAATGATGAACATGCAAGAGGAGAGAAGTCCACATTAAAACAGTACAGTTCAGTCAGCAGTCAGGCACCATGGAAGTACTAAAACATGGTTGATTGTCCCTTTGGTCTCTTTTCTGTGCAGTTTTCTGTTAAATTCTTGTTGCATGCACAGCCATTGTGTAATACAAATCAACTAAAATGAAATGTGTAGAATTTTTCTTCAAATTATTCAAATTGTTCAGAGACACATTACTAGATAGCACACAATGTAACAAGGTTTCAGAAAAGAAGCTGGGTGAATTGGTAATTCATTTTAAATGAATATCTTGGTACAAATGTTTATCTCCTTTGTTGTCTGGATGTTAATTATGGTTTCAAATTAATTAGGCTTTTGGTGTTGGTTTACTGTAACAATGTCCTACACGTGTAAATTATTGTCATCATGTTTATGATTTTGAACTACTGTGTCATCATTTATCTTTGTCTGACCTAAAGAATCTTGATTTTTGTTTGCAACAGTTTGCTGATATGATTAATCATTTTTCAAGCTAATGTTAAGGATGGGATTCTGTGGCCTTTCACACATATAAACCATCTTTCGTGCTTTGCCCATTGACAGCCGTATAAGCACTAGTTTTTAATTCATTATGGACAGATCATGTTGACAGTGTGCTTTTGAATATATCTGCAGCAGATTATGGGTTAGAATATATTCCAGTAAAATGTCATTTTACAGTAGTATGTACAGTGTGTATGTACAAACAACAATATTAAACATAAATAAAATGGTAAGCTGATTTTTGTGGGAAAAAAGGAGTTGTGTGATGTCTGAGCTACTAATCACATACTATATATAATAGAACGTGGCCAAGCTGGTAAGAAAAATAAGGAATGTAATGGTCATTGCACACAAGTTACAACGGAATTTTGTTTGGCAGCAATCTCTAGTAAAAGCTTGATGTCAAGTGTTTAAAGGTAATATATTCATTAGATATATAAATATATATTATCCTGGGTGAGTGGGGTCCCTAAGGATCTTTGTGGCCTGCAGGAGGCTCGAGTAGACCTTGTCTAGATGTGGAAGTGGGGACCCTATAATCCACTCACTCCACCGCCTCTCTTTTGATATATATACTCTACTTTCTATTGATTTCCATTTAAGAGGTGAACGGCAAGATATGTGCTATTGATTCACTCTATAAAAACACTTTCTATAATCTACAACTTTAGTCAATCATGACACAAGATGTTCTTCCAGTCACAGACACTTATTTCTCTTGCAATACGCTGAAGGGAATGTTGTAAGAACTAAATAAAAAACATAAACATAAATTAGATTCAGGTAACACAGAATGAGTTAAAAGCACAGTATAAACAATAATAATTTATTGACCTTAACTAAAAGGAGTTAAGGAAACTTAATTCTTCAACTCTCAACTGCTTCTTTCATACTGAACTTGCTACTGACCACCACTCTGCTAGTGATGCGTTGATCATGAATGAGCCTGCTCTAAGTATCTGTGAAGGTTCTCAGTCATCCAGGTCATAGTAACCAAGAAATCTTCAAGAAATTTCTATAAGTCTAGTTGCCTTTTGGAGTTTGAAGTGAACGGCTGGAGCTAGGATTCATTTTTTCTTGTCTTTTTTTCTCATCAGTTGAAAAATTGACTCGTGCCCGTCAAGAACAATTACTGCTAAGTTGATGAATAACCGGCATTTTAAAATTTTTTTGCATTTTTAAGCATTAGCTATCAGAGGTACACTCTTACACATTGTTATTTTTACATTTGGTTTGCATGAAATGTCGATGTTGATGTTAAAAATGTCATGGATTTAGGGACCTAATTGAAAGCTTGGTAACGGAGGCTAACGTGAGGTAATTAATTAAAGTCCGTTAACCTTTTGTTGTCAGGTGACATTATGTAAAGTTGTTTTGATCGTTTTAAAACATTACCAAAATACTACCACTACTGCTAATACTAAAATGCTACTGCTATTATTGCTACTATTACTTAAATGCTAGCTATTTTACTCCTGCTGCTGCTAGAACTACTACTACAATAATAATAACTTATAATAAGGTTTTGTATCCTGTTGTGCCTGCTGTAAATCGAATTTGAATTGCCTTTCTGATGGTGTCATTGCCCCACAGAATCACCCCTTTTTTCTTTTGGCTGAGTGCATGAATCTGGTCCTGATTGAAAGTAAACCTTTGTTGAAGGTTGTTGTTTCTCCTCCTAAGTGCCAAATTGATTCTTTTTTGTCGTGCTAGAGCGCTCTCTGCTTTTATCCTCATATTTCTTTCCTTTTTTAATTCCCTCAGCAGGTCCTCCACACTTGCCCTGTCATGACTGGCCCCTGGCACACTGGTTCCTGGATGAGTGGCCCCTGGACTGACTGGCACCTGGCTGTCTGCTGACCTCTGCTTCATTGTCACCTGGTACATCCCTCTCACTCGCCTCTAACTGCACCTCAATTTCTCCCTCAATATCTGTAATAACATTGCATTGTTGGTGTTATATGTATTTATGCCACCTACACTACATCCCTAGAGGAAGTGAACCTGTAGCTTGTTTTTGAAATACATGAAATGGGAAAAACTGTGGAAAGACTGTTCACTGGTATCATACCAAGGTTTGATTTTGTGCAGTAAGTGTGGTCATCAGGTGTTTTATCTTCTGCAGAAGCCATCATCCTCAAAGGTGTTTTCCTTCTCTTGGGCTTGGGGCGCTGGATAAAGAGGGTTGGAACAGCATCTGGTCTCAACTTCCATGTGCCTCTTTTTGTTTCCATGAACTGGTTGTCCTCAAAGTGTAACTACCGGGAGGTAATGATGTCATAAGTCCTAGGCTAAGTTCAGTTTCCCCCGCATACTTCACATTTTCTGTTGCACTATACTTGTAATGTTCTTTACATTCAGGTGTACAATGCCCTTTGAAATTTTAGTAAATGTATCCTAAAACCTCTGTGGCCATTACTTACTTCACAAAGTTTTCTGTTGTTGTTGTCACCTTTAATCTGAAAGTTTTGCCTGCTGACCATCGCCAACCACCTTTTCCGGTGGTCAGTGTCCTTGAGGAAGCCATACATCTGGACTCCTTTCTCGGATCGATTGCTGCATCCAAAGGCTGCACAGCCAACCATGGTAAAACCACTGATCTACAAAACGATGTAACCATAGCTGTCTTGAACTTGGACAATATCAAAGATCACAGGCTTCTCTCTAAGCACTAATGTCAATCAATCAAGGGGGTAGTGGGGGGTCATTTGTTTATCTGTTTATCTAGCAGTCTATCTCCACCCATTGATATGATGCTGGGAATGTGTTATATCAAGTACAGATTTGGATAAAGGGGGGTTGGAACAGCATCTGGTCTCAACTTCCATGTGCCTCTTTTTGCCATGAACTGGTTGTCCTCAAAGTGTAACTACCGGGAGGTAATGATGTCATAAGTCCTAGGCTAAGTTCAGTTTCCCCCGCATACTTCACATTTTCTGTTGCACTATACTTGTAATGTTCTTTACATTCAGGTGTACAATGCCCTTTGAAATGAGCAAGATCTTGTGACCCTGCCTTCACCTCTACAATCTCTGGCAGTCTTGAGTGAGGCGGCTGTGAGGGCATTCTTTCCCCTTTTCCAGAACCGTCTGTGTGTGTTCATGGTTTTGTTGGGTTTTAAACCGTTTGATAAAACTATGGGAGGGTCACACGGGGTCTAGCCCATTGACTGCCTCACTACAGAGACTGTTTAAACAAGCCGTGATAAAAGGACAAACAGGTGAGGTTAGAGAAGAAATGGAGAAATCGGTAGCCGGAGATAGCATGCCCCTGGAAATGTGGATTGCTACTTTGGTTCACCACTCAGGTCAGGAAGATAAGAGTAAAAAGAGACATGACAGGGAGTTTGAAAAACTTAATATGCAGCTGCTGCAAGAACAGTTGAAGGAGCTGAAAGACAAGGTCACTGATAAAAAGAAAGAAACCCAAGAGATTAAAGCCCAAATGCCTGCTGTGTCTACAGCGCCGCTTAGTGGCCAAATGCAAATACCCCTGCCAGCAGATGAAGGGCCGGTACGCATATATCAAATGTATTGGCCCCCAGGTGGCCAATACAGGGGAAGCTAAGAACTTAGGACCTATGATAACACCAAAGATAAGCTATTGATGCAAATGATTGGCAGGCAGTGACAGGGACCACGTATATTGAATACAGTCCCTCTTGCAAATGCTACAAGCTAAAGTATAATGGAACATTTCAGTGTGAGTTGGAAAAAGTTGAAAAAAAGCAGAACACATGTCAGAGAAAACACTGACTCTGAATTGGCTATGCAACTCTTGAAACAAATACCAGACGAAGTGTGGGCGACTGGACCTTTTGATGTAGGACATTGCAAAGAAATACCTCCTATCATACCACAGATGAAAACACCAGAGATCATAAACCAACCTCAATATCCCCAATCGAGTGAGAAGGCAAATGGAATCAGGGGAACGATTGAAGGCCTGCTTAAATCTGGAGTATTGATACCATGCAAGTCCGATTACAACACACCTATCACTCCCGTGGCTAAACCAGAGAGGGTGGATCATAGATTGGTGCACAATCTCAGAAAAAAAATGCCAGAGTGTAGACACCTTTTTGCATTCACTTTTGAAGGGAAGCAATATACCTACACTAGATTACCACAAGGCCTCACGGATAGTCCTTCCCTTTTTAACCACTCACTACAGGTTCTAATGTCCAAATTCCAAAATCCATCGTTGCAATCATGTTGTATATTGCAATATGTTGATGACATTCCGATCGCAGGCGAGACTGAGGAAAACGTAGCACAACTGACAGCCGCTTTGCTCACATGGTTAGTGGTGAAAAAAGGGTTTAAAATGTCCTACTTGCACCAGAGCATTATGTGCTATAGCTAAAACGCCAAAAGGGACAGCTCACATCACACGATGTCAGGACATCACAGTACACACAAACCACACGGTAACAAGTTACATGTAAAGCTCACCTTAAGCCAACAAAGGACCAGTAGAATGCATTATGTCACTTCATGAAGGAAGAAATGAATGAGACTATGAAACAGAAAGTCATTAGTGAAGTAAGAGTATGTAAGAGAATGAGTATGTTGAGTATGCAAGCTAAAGCAGCCTCTCATGAGAAACCAGCGTGGGTTGACAAAAGAAAAAAATGTTAAATAACGGGCTTATGGAGGTCAAATGGGAGAATTGTCACCTCCTCCACCTTGCTGATGACGTTATGTGAAGAGGGACATAAAAGGGGACATCAATCAGGAAGAAGGCTTACTGAAATGATAGGGGCAAAAATGGTGGCATCCTTATCTATCAGAAGTGTGTAAATATTTTGTAGATACATGTTCCAGTTGCTCCAAGTTTAACCCACGAGCAACTTTTAAGATGGGGATGGGAGTGTTTCCCATCCCAAACAGACCATGGCAAGAAGTGGTGATTGACCTCACAGACATGGGAATTAATCAGAGAGTAAAAGGCTGTAGATATTTGCTTGTTTATGTTGATACTTTTACTAGATGGGTGTAAGCTTAACCAACCAGAACTGAGACAGCTCAAGAGGCCATAAATTGGTTGATATATGACTTAATACCTCGCTACGGGGTCCCAGCAAGTATCCGTTCGGATAATGGGACCCATTTTACAGAAGAGTCCTTAAAGTTGGACAGAGGCTAAACCTCTGGTCCTATTCCCATTGAGATCCAGCCCAAGCGACACAACAGGACTCTCACCTCATGAGCGGTTGACAGGAAGAAAAATGCCCCGTCCATTCACAAATAACCTGCATAGTGGTGAAGCTCCTGACCCGGCCACTCAGGAGAAAGAGATTGCAGGAAGCTGTTTAGTTTTTGTCTCCCTAGGTACAGAAAATCCTTATAAAGGAGCCCAGTGGAGCTCCACCAGAGGAGATAACAGAAGGAGAGTGGATTTACAGAAGAGTGTTCCACAGGACGTGGGAGGAGCCAAGGTGGATCGGCCCGTTCAAAGGTAGTATCATCAACCACATACGCTGTGAGAGTCTGGCTGAATGAATAGTAGATTAAGGTAAGTAAATATTGGTGCAAAATACACTGTAGAAAAGGACAGCCGTCCCCAGAGAGAAACCCTAGAGAAATCAGAAAGCACCTAAGGGACATGGGCGAAGAAACAGAGGGAGAATAAATTGTTGACCTACAGGTCATGGCTTACACTGGCCTGTTTGGCAGTGGTAAACCTGGTAGTGATCACACCGTTATTATGGCTGAATGTAGAGGAGAGATCACAGATTAAGGAAAAGGATGCTGTAAGTATCCCCCACAAAATAATTATTCCAACAGGGGGACCCAGAATTCGAACACGACGAGAAACTCACCAAGATCAATATATATAGAAGTACGAGTGCTTGAGCTTTATTATGAACGGGGAACCAGATAAGTATAAATTAGCTGATCAGATCGCAGCCGGGTCGGGATCCATATTCCTCTGGATCACCCCAAACAACAATGTGGATAGAATAAATTATTTACACTACAATATGCAGAGGTTGGCAAACTATACAAGAGATGGGTTTGAGGCTGTTCATGGTCAATTAACTGCGACCTCTTTTACATCACACCAAAATAGACTTGCTCTCAATATGAGCCTAGCTGAAAAAGGGGGTGTCTGTAGCATGTTTGGAGAAGTGTGCCGTACATTCATCCCCAATAATACAGCCCCTGATGGATCCCTGACTAAAACCTTGAGAGGCCTTAAAGCCCTCTCGAATGAATTAAAAGAACATTCTGGGATCACAGACCCCTTATCTGGCCTGTTTGACAAATTCTTCGGTAAATGGGGAAAGTTGGTAGCTAGCGTAGCTACCTCACTGGCTATTGCATTTGTGGTGTTGCTCTGTGTGGTTGTTGTTGCATCCCATGTATTAGGGCTCTCATCGTGTGGTGTATCGACAAGGCGCTGGGGAATATGGAGTCCAAGGGAGCGCCACCAGCGAATCAGATGAACCAAGCAGAGGGCGTGCTTCTGCTCGACCCAAGTGCCGAGATACAGGAGAGGCCATTCCAATATTCAAATGGGGACTCTGACAACGAGCCTGACCTGGATGATGTAGTGTGAGCTCAGGGTCTACAATAACTGATCTTACTATGTTAGAATAGCATTTTGCCTTGTGGCTTGCTTCTAGGCTTTGACTTTTGATATATACAGTACGTATATATCCATTTTATACACATATAGTGAATGTTTTCCAAACAATTTTCCAAAGATGTTGCACACACAACCTGAACCTACCGGAGAGATGGCAACGTGTTTGGGGGAGCACGTTCACGTGACCGCTGGAAGGAGACCCGGGTTACAAATATAGTTTAGATTGCATCCATACACCCATTTCATACAGGATTTTTACATTACATGATATTTTTAAGGGCACTTAAGGCACGCCACCCCTTCAGCCTGTGTATAACCTTGGGAAGAATCAGGAAGAGTGCTACTTCTGTTAACTCACCATATAAGGAGTTGTCTTCCGCTTTGCTACAGCTTGCTCACAGACTAGGACACATCACACCCTGATATCTCACACGCTGGAGACCAGATAAAGCCAATCGGCTACACATAGAAACTCACTGACACATGAGAGGCAGTACTCCTCCCCATTTTCTTACGGGCGGGGTCTAGGTAGAATAAGGTCACTGTACGTCCCTGAAGTGGGGCTTTTGGTTCTTTTTACCCCTAAGGTGAACTGACTGAAGCCTCTGCGCTGAAATCAATATCTATTCTCTGTGTAGCAAATAAATATCCAAAATGTGAGAAATTGTCGGGTGATTTGTGCGTAGGAGAACTACCCTTTCCAAATGGTAAAAAGATCCTGGGCTGAAGGAGAGGAAAAGATCCTCCTTCAACAGTTTCATTACCTCACTTTGTTCGTCTGTTAATGGTTTTTGTTTGTTAACACACACACACACACTGCTGTTATTGTTCTTATTATTCTTTATTCATAATAATGATAATAATCTAATAATAATGCCGTATGTATGGTTGTTGGAATTATTGTACATAAGTTATCCCATATTTACTCTGAGTGTTTAAGTGTCTATTAATCTCCTAGTATGCCAATGTGCAACAGTATATGTCTGTAGAGTTGCTTTGTAGCAAGAAGTAGGAGGACGTGATTTCTGCTGAGTAATCCCAGAGTCATCAGTGACATGCAGTTAGTGCGTGTTCGCCGCAGAAATACGGCTGAAGGCGGAGCATACAGTCCTGAGGACAAGGTCGAAGTGATTAAACATGAACCAAGAAGAAGATAGTGTTTGTATTGTTTGAGAAGTTGCAGCTATGTGCTCCCCTCCCCATTAGCGCTGCAACTTCTGTTGTAACCATATCATGCAATAGCTCACTGTCCCATACAAAACAATAACCGCTTTGACAGCTTGCGGATTGTTTGGAACTATTGAGGCTTACGTTAACCATGTGACAGCCCTAGCGGCGACATCAAAGTGTGTCGCAACTCTGTTTCACTCAAAGCTCTGGTGGTGTCATCTGTGTATCCACACTTAGCAGGGGGAGGGGTTAAAGACACACGCAACACAGGCAGGGAGACAGAGACCGAAACTACATATATTAGAAAGGATGCAGAAAATGAGTGAAAGAAAATGGAGTAAAGTCTGGGCACATTTTAATGCACTTGATAGTACAAAGATGAAGACTGTGAGTTAAAACTGAAACTTGGTGGTGTGGTGGTTAGTGCGGATGCCTACCAGCGACAAGATTCCAGATTCAGACAACCCTCCAGATGACTTTTTTTTTGGCAGCAGTTTAATGAGGATTTAAATAAAGCTATTTAAATAATAAACAATTGTTGTGATGTAATTCCATTATTAATTCCCTTTGCACTATACATATTATTTGTTTATAAATGAATTATAAAGAAGCGACACAAAATCTGAGGAGTCAGTTGGGAGCTGAAAGAGCCGGATCTTTTTAGGGAGCTGAACCAAAAGACCTGGCTCCCTAAAAAGGGCTGGAATTCCCATCACTACGCTCTACTTTAAGCATGGTGCAGGTATGGTGCATCAAAAACAAAACCTGTCACCACCAAAACTCCATGGGGACCAAAGCATAATTAGATGTTGGGGCCCTTTATTTCTGCCAATAATATGGATTGTTGATATGCACACACCTACTATAAACTCATCGCAGCTCTGATTATCCTGTTGTCAGTCTGACATGTTTTTACAATGTATGCTATTTTTGTTGCAACAAGCACAGTCAAAACTACCCTGGATCAGTTAAAATATACAGACATTATAACTTGATTTATTATGTTTGGTTTCAAAAAATTGCTACAGCAATGTGAAAAAATAATTTATAGTGCAACAACAAATAAAATCCCTTACATATGTAAACAGTTACAAATTCAACTGTACAAAACAGACAGAATCAAATAAAATAAACAATAAAATATCAAGCAAATAATGACATGAGTTCTCTGAAAAAATAACAAGAATGGTTTAAAAAACACAAAGTTAAATAATTAGGTCTTTTGTAATGACAATTGATAATTACATTTGTAATTATGAGCAAGAGAAAAAAAAAGAGAGATCAAAATAAACTACCTTAATCCACACATTTGACTTTTTTAATGTGACTGTTCTTCCTCAACACTCCACACACTCATAAAAAGGAGGCAAAGTCATTTATGACATCGCTGTAAGAAATCTGAGACGACCAACTCTGTTGTTAATTCTTATCACTGCCAGTCCACTCATCCTTCATTTCTGTCTTTTAACCCTTCATATGCCAATGTTTGTGATGGCCACTCAACTAGCCTGAGTGGCTCAACTCAAGAAGTTTTATTTCTACTAGCCTGTGTTGCTCATTAAGTGTAATAAATTGCGGCATCTTAGTGCACAATCTAAGAGGAAGAAATCTCTTCATCGTAGTTTGACAAACAAAGGGCCCCAAACAACATTTTGCTTAGGGCCCCCACAGAGCTAGAAATGGCCCTTCGTAGAACATCTGGATCACCTGGAGGAAAACCTGCTCCAATTGCCTGTTTGCCTATGGTTCTAAATGAGATGAAGAACTGCACTGCAAAAATTAATTAATAGTCTTATTATAAGAAATAAATACTTGGTTTGAGCAGATATAGACTAAAATTAAGTGAAATAATCTGCCAGTGCAGTAAGATAATCACACTTGGTAAGATTTCTTAAAATAAGAAAAAATAAATACATATTAGGCAAGTGAGAAATATCTTAAAATAAGTGATAAAAGACACATCTCATGTACTGTATGCAAGTACCGTATGCAAGTCAAATAATGTCAAAGCTAGCTTTTCGATTCTTATTTCACTTTTTGTTTATTACTCAAATTGAGTGAAAAAAACTAAATCCAGAGCAACTTAACAAGACGATTCTTCTTAATTCAAGAATTATGATTAGCTTTTATATTAAATCAATACATTTAAAATCATACACAAAGAACATTTATTTGAAGAGTAATAATAATAATAGTAATAATCATAATTCATCTCAATTCAAGCACATTTATCTTACTGTAAGCTCTACAATAATGATACTGTTCTAGATTTAAGACAACCAACTACTTGAATGAAAACAAGTCTTGCATTAAACAAACAAATATTTTATTTTCTCTGCATAAAAAGAACATGTCTTTTTAGCTCTGAAATGCAGGAGTAAACAGTTCTTACAATCCAGTGCAGTTAGTCAGTTCGCTTTTGTTGCAAGAAGTTCTCTGGGCCTGAAATGTCCTGCAGGTCTTCATGAGACAGAGTGCTGATCGTTCCTTCACTTATGTTTGCAGCTGTGACATAATGTAAGACACACATTGCAAGATGAGTTAGTGCCATAGAACAAACTGTATGAAACGGCTGGCTAGCGCAGACTAGTCGGTGCATTAACAATAGATTACATACCTCAGTGGACTATGCATCACCATATCAGAGTGGTGAATCAAACATCATAATCGGTCGTAATTCTGAAGCGATTTTAATTGAAATGTATATAGCAATCTTCAGTTTTGGAGAAACTCAAAAGCATAAATTCTAAATAATTTACATTTCAAGTTGTGGATATTCAGAAGGTTAATGTTTTAGTATAGAATTGAGTAGATCCGCCCCAGTAACTGGATTTAATGGAAACAATTAACCAGTATCATGCTCAATTTATCCAATTTATAATGAAACCAAAAAGATTAAAATCAGTTCAGAATTCAGAGATATGGCGTAAAAATAAAACAATAACTACGTGCAAAATGTATATTTGACTACATTACCTCTTAAAGTCGACACCGTGGCGTCATAAAGTTCGTCCATGCTG
This sequence comes from Mugil cephalus, assembly GCF_022458985.1. Classification (NCBI taxonomy): domain Eukaryota; kingdom Metazoa; phylum Chordata; class Actinopteri; order Mugiliformes; family Mugilidae; genus Mugil; species Mugil cephalus. The sequence continues at coordinate 46,815,790 of NC_061770.1, forward strand.
TTAGCGGTTTTAGCTAGCAAGTTAGCTCAGGTAGCGTTAGCTCGTGCTCGGCTGCAACAGTGTACACAACAAATACACATTAAAACATCGATAATATTTAAAACGTATGTGACTAAAAAACACGAGGTATTCGATACAACTTAACCTGTAATGAAATACAAATTCAAAACGTCACAGACGAGGTAGCTTTATTACGTACCTGTAACGTTCCTTCCAGAGAGCCGTACTCAGTAAGACCTGGATCCTTCCAGTGGCACTGACACCTTGTGACTCCTCCCTGACGCTCGATGACACCTACTGACACACTACGACTGAAGTGAGAAAGTAGAATTTTGAGTATGGCTCTATCAAGCTCTGCATGTGGTCACTGACTGTGACCACATGTGAGAATGTCAGGTCAGATGTGTCAATGTCAAATCTTGTCAGTGGCACTGACGCCTTGTGACCACTAGGGTTAATCCTGGCACTGACGCTGACGCCTGGGCTCGACTGACACTGACGCCCCGTGCCTTGCTGGCAATGGGGCAATGGCTCCTTCTCTTTCGGGGGACTGAATATATATAACATTTAGAAAATGTGATATATCTAAATATTACATATAAATGTTAAATGTTGTAGCTAAATGTTAAAGCCTATATCTAAATGTTATATGTTACATGTAAATGTTAAATGTTGTAGCTAAATGTTGAATGTTATGTCTAAATATTAAATGTTCTATCTAAACGTTGAATGTTATATCTAAGTATTAAATGTTGAGTCTAAATATAAATGTAGCTCTTGGAGCTGATATTCTAATCGGCGCCGCCGTTCAGCGGAAGTACCAAAATAAAAGCTTCATTCTGAGGAGTGTTTTGATATGACCGCATCTCTATGTTGGCCTCTCTCTCCGTGCTGCACTTCACTGACTGACTGACTGCATGTGCCCGATTCACTCGAAAATGTCGGAAGAGTGATTTTGAACTGAGATTCAGATTTTCATCGATGCATCCACATGTTCGACTGCAGCACGGCGACTCCTTCCACCTGAACCACAGAACCGGTCCTCCAACTAGCTTAGCATGTGTAGCGTGGAGGTACAACTAGCTAAACTAGCAGCAGATGTAGTCGGCTTTTTGACGGATTAGTAAGCAATCAGTGCTCCGTGTGTCCTCAGCGCTCCACCAGTGCTGAACATGGCGCTGCTCCGTGGTCAGTGACACCCACGGTCTCTACGGGAGTAAGCTCAACTAACTGTGCTTTTAATCTTTGTGCGAGATGTTTACTAGTATTTAAACACCAGTATTTATCTATAAACAATGTTTTATGAATCTCTTGTAATGTAAATGTGTTCGTGCATTTTCATTAATTTCCGGGTTCGGTAGCTCTGAAAAATTGTGTTTACTTATTATTATTCTTTTTTATTATTTTTATCTTTCAGGCACACCAGATGGATGCACACGATGTAGCTACATCATCCACTTGTCAAATGGAGGTGTGCAACATTGTAAACCGAAGACTGCTTGTGAAATGTAAATTATAGCATTTCAGTAAGATAATCATGAACTCTGAGCTATTAAATGCCATATTTATCATTCATGAAGTTAATCGTCATGTTTATATCTCAAACACAAGAATGTAATAGTATATGTGCTTACTGACATCTTACCCATTCCTGTACCTACCTGTTACTAGTTCCAAGCACAGGAAACTGCTGCTTTGTCACCACATTTCCAATATAAAAGCCATCAATTACACAATATGTTGTTGACACGGTCATCTAGTCATATACTCTATATTTCTACACATGCAGTTTCTATATCTGATGATTATTATAGTGCTGCTCTTATTTGGCATAGTCATTTTTAACGTGTGTGAAAATAATAATCAAAACACCAACTTTAGATATCAGGTGACAGAACATGCATCATTTCCAGAATACTCATTGGGTTTCAGTTCATAAAACTGGCTGTGTAACCAAAGCTGCAGTTGTTCAAGTATCTGTTAAAACACTCAGTCCTTTGGTTGTGCACATAATAACACAGTCATCGCTCATGAAGTTCTCTGGAGGCATCAACAGACACAAGAAATCTGGACACAATGTCCTCGTTTAACTGCAGCTGTTCTTCTCCTGGATGACGCACCTGCTGAGTCCATCCTTCACAGTCACGGTCTTAGAAGATGAACCACAGCCTTTGAAGCACAGATCACTTCTCCAATATTGGGATGGCCAATTTTGTTGTTGATGCAACCTTGTTTATCCTGAGGGAGCCCTGACGAGTTAATAATAAATAAATAAATAAATAAATAAATAAAAAACCAACACAGTAAGTTTTACAATATATAAACGAGAGTGAGCTCTTACATGCTTTTTAAATAGTTTGGCCTTGTTCAGGGCTGGTGAAGCCCTGAGGAAACATGTCTGTCCGGGCACTGCAGTCACGCCATCTGCGCTTCGGCGAGGCACGGTCGCGCTATCTACACTTGAAAATCAAGTGCTCGTCTACATCGCGTCGGACGGTAAAGCGTTAATGATAATCAGATTTAAAAACTTAATTAAGAAAAAAATCTAATTCAACTAATTTCACTGCATCATTTTCAAATTGTTTTCTGCAAACTCCACCAGATTCTTGTTATACATGTCCCCAGCTACCTCTCTAGTGATTTCCAACTTATTTCACTGCATAATTTTCAAATAATCTGATGTTGAAATCATGACTAATCATCATGTATATAGGCAAATTAAAAAATGCTGTGGTGTAACAGAAACAGTGATATATCCTAAGTTGTTTGACACATCTCGATGTAAATACCAGTAAATAAAAGCTGACATTCTGAACTCTTGTCTCATACTCATCTTTTGAGCTTGTCAAAAACAAGGGGATTTGCCTTGTTGTTCCAATACTTTTGGAGGGGATTGTATATTTGTCACATCCACTGTTGCTCTGAGCTCTGGATTTGCCACTGTACATGGTGCTAAAGTTCCAAAACATCACATCGCAGTGAAAGAATTTGAAAGTCACTACAGAAGTAGCTGGGGACATGTACAACAAGAATCTAGTGGAGTTTGCAGAAAACGATTTGATTTTTTTTTTTAAATAATTTTTTAATCCGCCCATATACATGATGCATTGGGTATGATTTCAACATCAGATTATTTGAAAATGATGCAGTGAAATAACTTGAATTTGAGTTTTTTTCTTAATTAAGTTTTTAAATCTGATTATGCAGAAATTAGTTGGATTCTGAATGTGCTTTAATAATTTTGTTCTATCATTTAGTTTTAATTATTAAAAAGAATGTAGTAAAACAACAATAAAGTAATGACAGATGTATGAATTTCAACAAATGAAAATAAGAAGAAAAATATAGATTTATGAGTTGACGCGATGCACATGAATGCACCATGAAACCGCTCATACGCTTTACCGTCCGATGCGATGTAGACGGGCACTCGATTTTCAAGTGTAGATAGCGCGACCGTGATTCTCTGAAGCGCAGATGGCGTGACTGCAGTTCTGATTCGATCACAGAATGTCTCCAGATGTAACACACTGTAGTTGGTGTTTCGTGGGTGAAAACTGCGCGCGCATTACTTGAATGTACAACTATGTGTCTGGCGGTCTGTGTATTATTCATTTTACGGCGCAAAGCTGCTGGATAGAAAGATAAAAACATGTTGAGCAGCTAGTAGTAGCTACTAATGTTTATATATATATATTCAAACCACCGTTACCGTCGAACTAAAGATTTAGCACCGGATGAAACGTTCTTTGTCACAACTTTAGAAGAGAAGTTAAAGCAGCAAAGCAAAACATGTCCTCAAAGAGTTATGACCCTCGGGACTCCACACTGAAATTTGTCGACAGAGAGGACGAGTTGGAAAATGTGATATTTTTGAATCTAGTATAAAAGGCCAGTTACTTTGTGTTTGTGTGTCCTCAGTTCTGTGTGAAGGTTTCGAGTCTCCAAGAGCTCTGATGTCCTGTGGTCACGCTGTGACCCCGATGTCTCTCACTAAGTGGTGTCGCAGGTTGTTGGACGAGGTAAGATCATCATGTCACAGCACTGTCTACCTAAATTAAATGGATGTAGCAGAAAATATATGTAGTCTATATTTTCTCAAAACTTTATTGATCAGTGTCTTCCAAACATATATGTTTTTAGTGCATATTGTGTCTATTCCACACACAGTCTTCCTCCCACACACTATTGTGGTTTTAGTTTTACATTTGATCTGAACTACTCCTAACAAAAAAGTTTCATCTCATTTCTCATGTGTGAAGTTATGCTCCCTAGTTGTATTCAGAATTGTTAACATGTCCCATGGCTAATTTCCAACTATTTGCTTTTTCATATTTTAATAAAGGGTAAAAGCAGATTTGTGTGTGGCCAGATGAATTGTGAGGTGGAGTGGTCTTATGAGGAAGTTTGTAAAATGGCTCTTCTGACCCCTGAAGAAAAGAAGTACTTTGAAAAAACCATGGCCTCCAATTCTCTCAGGAATTACTTTGATACCAAAAAAGTAAGTGCCTCATTTGTAAACCACTTACTTACTGTATGTGGCAATGTGTTATTTGCATTGCATCAAATAGGGACAATGTCTCTCTGTTATGATTCATTTAGTGTCCTGGCTGCAAGTCTTCTGTTGTGAGAAAGAATGAAAATAACCTGAATGTCTGCTGCAAAGTGTGCGAAGCAAACAAGGGAAAGACTTATGAATTCTGCTGGCAATGTCTGAAGGAATGGAAACGTCCACGACCACGGTCAGACCGCTGTGACAATGATGGCTGCGCCAACGAGGCTTTAAAAATATTAAAGAACTGTCCAGTTATGGTCTTTGAGTCTGTGAAAGGAGTCAATGATTGTCCCTCTATCCGTGCCTGTCCAACTTGTGGCACATTAGTGGAACACAGCACAAAAAAATGTAAAAATATTTTCTGTCTAGGACAGGCATGTCAAACATACGGCCCGCGGGCCGGACCCGGCCCGTTGGGTCATTTAATCCGGCCCGGCATAAATTTCTGAGTATGTCAAAAAAAGAAGCGAGTCTCTAGCTAATTTCTATTAAAAGTTGTGATTTTTTAAAATAAATACAAACCAAATGCTCCCTCCGGCCGCTAGAGGGCAGTAAATGTGTAAAAGCGCTCACGTCAAGCATGCGGCACTGACACGAGTTAGTCACAGGAAATAAACATTCGCAACGTGATGTGTCCAAGTAAAAATAAACCGGCAATCTTGCTTCACCATTCACCACTACTAAACAAGTTATCGGTCAACACACCCTTCCCAAAATGGCACTGTCAAAAAAAAGAAGAGTGGACACGGGGTGCAGAGTTTTCCAGGAGAAATGGACCGAGAAGTATTTATTCACAGAAGTGAATGCAAAACCAGTGTGCTTGGTATGTAATCAGCAAGTTGCAGTGTTCAAAGAGTTTAATATTCGGCGCCACTCATCATAAAGACAAGTATGTCATATTAAAGACAATTAATATTGTGCAGTATATTCTCAGCTTCAGTAGGCCCAGCATAGTAGTTTGATCTGATGTAGTCTAATCTTATTGCCCATGCACTGCTATAACTTTTTTATTTATTTATTTATTTATTTTATTTTATTTTGTATTTCTTTTTTCATTTATTTCAAAGCAGTATGACAATTAAGGCGAAAATATTTTTTTCATAGCTCCCACTTGAGTTTGTTTAGTGTGGTGAGTTGATTCAGGTGTAAAACTGCATTCACTCAACTGTTAAAATAAACCAGTTGTTAACACATTCACGGCCAAACATGAAAAATCTTTTTTTTCCCATTGGTTTTGAATAAATGTGTTGTGCTTAGAAAAGATCCCTTGTCATCCGTGATTATAATATGTAGAGTAGGCTACAAATGTAGGCTGAATGATAAAGCATAGTACTGAAAAACAAAGCTAAATATTTGGAGTTGACATTCTTTTACTGATCCGGCCCACCTGAGAACAGAAAGTCTGGATCCGGCCCCAGAGCCAAACTGAGTTTGACATGCCTGCTCTACAAGGACAAAAAAACATATCAGTCTTCAGGAAGGTCTTACGACGCCCACGGTCTGCTTGTTTTTCTGACAGGAGCTACGTTTTGTCACAGTGAGCCCAAATGTGAGACCAGCGAAAACCGGCAAAATCTCGCTCTTTTCTGTGTCTCGGCTCCGCGCGCTTCCGTCGTCATTGATGACCACTTTGGGTTGCCACGGCAACCCCTGAGACCAATGATTGAAGAGCGATCACAGATTGTATGCAAATCATTCAGGGCTCGCTGAAAGCGGGAGAGACCGTGGATTTATTTCTTTTTTCTTTTTTAGAGAATTAATCTGGAGCACATGGTTTATTTTCTGCAGATTTTTAAAGATGACGTTAGACTCGAAGCGATGTTGATGAAATTTCATGAAATTGGCCGTTAAATTTTCGATATGTTATTTATATGGGCTCCTGAAGCTGGCTCCCTCCCTCACTTGAATGGAATTATTCAATTCAATTCAATTCAATTCAGTTTTATTTATATAGCGCCAATAACAATACAAATCATCTCAAGACGCTTCACAAAAACCAGCCTGCAACCTCCAGAGCAAGCCTGAGGGCGACGGTGGCAAGGAAAAACTCCCTTTTAACAGGAAGAAACCTTGAGCAGAACCCAGCTCATATGGAGGGACCCATCTGCCGAAGGCCAGCCGGTTAGAAACAGAGAAGATAGAGAGAAAAGAAGAGCAGGAGAAACAAGGTAAACAAACTTCTGTCATAGATACATACATCAAGCGGAAGGAAACATGTAGGGTCTAGTAATATAACACATAGCTGATGATCTGTGACAGTTTGTGAGTATAACAGGAATCATGCAGGTAGGTTGGTGAATTGTTCATCTAGGTAGGAGTGGACAACTGGAGGAGGCCATGACGACTGGGGCAGATGCAGTTTATGGAGCTCCACAGGTCTGATACACAGCACTCCAGACCATGAAGACTGGGCTGGTTGATGAGGCCACGGCAGCAGATGTAGCTTAGAACTCCACAGGTCAGATATTCAGCACTCCAGACCAGAGACCCTCACAAGATGATGGAGGGGGAGGGGAGCGGAGGGGAGAGAGTAAGACACAGTGATTAGTAAATTATAAGAGATAGAAAATAAAATGATAAGATATTAGAGGACAGGAGCCAGAGAAGAAAGAGGAGAGGACATGTCCTCAGTGCATCCTCCCCCTGCAGCCTAGGCCTATAGCAGCATAACTAAGGGATGGTTAAGTCCAGCCCTAACTATAAGCTTTTTCAAAAAGGAAAGTCTTAAGCCTGACCTTGAACGTAGAGACTGTGTCTGCCTCCCGAACCCAAACTGGGAGCTGGTTCCATAGGAGAGGAGCCTGATAGCTGAAGGCTCTACCTCCCATTCTACTTTTGGAAACTCTAGGAACCACAAGCAGACCTGCACTTAGAGATCGTAGTGATCTGTTGGGACAGTATGGTACTATGAGGTCTTTCATATATGATGGAGCTAGGCCTTTCAGGGCCTTGTATGTAAGGAGGAGGATTTAAATTCAATTCTAGATTTTAAAGGGAGCCAATGTAGAGAAGCTAAAACTGGGGTAATATGATCTCTCTTGCTAATTCCTGTCAGTGCTCTTGCTGCAGCGTTTTGAATCAATTGGAGGTTTTTTAAAGAGCTACTTGGACAGCCAGACAGTAACAAGTTATAATAATCCAGCCTGGAAGAACATGAACTAGTTTTTCCGCATCACTCTGAGAAAGGATGTTCCTAATTTTGATGATATTACGAAGGTGAAAGAAAGCAGTCCTGGTCACCTGCTTTATGTGAGAATTAAAGGACATATCCTGGTAAAATATAACACCAAGGTTTTTCACAGTAGTACTGCAGGCCAAGGTAATGCCATCCAACAAAAGCAGGTGATTAGATATTGAATCTCTGACATGTTTAGAGCCAAATACGATAACTTCGGTTTTGTCTGAGTTTAAAAGGAGAAAATTACAGGTCATCCAAGCCTTTATGTTTTAAAGGCATGCTTGGAGTTTAACAAGTGGATTAGTTTCATCTGGTTTCATGGATAAATATAGCTGGGTATCATCTGCGTAGCAATGGAAGTTTATGCCGTGCTTTCACTATGGTATTGTAAGTTATACCTCATTCCTTTTTATGGACTGAAAGCGATAGCTATATAAGAGAATGACCATGGTCCCTACTGTAAAACTCTGGGTTTATTGTCTGCAAGATAAGTATATTTTTGAAAGGTACAGTCAATAGATGGAGTGGGAAGAAGAATGACTAAGAGTAGGCTATAGACTAATGTAACCTGATTACAGATGCCCCACTTTCAAATGAGCCTACTGTGAAAACGAAGACATCGTCTCATTCTTTGACATTGATTAGATCGCCTTAAACTCTGATCACACCCTCACAGGCAGTGAGCATCAGACAAACAAAGCAGAAATTAATAAGATCATTCAGGTGCAGATGTATGGGATAAATCACGAGATGAAGACGGTGGACCTGTGCAACACAGAGGAGCAGCTGAAGACAATGACTGTCCAGCAGTTAAAGAAGAAGGCATCGGAGAAGTTCTCTATGAGCGCAGGTAAACGTAAAATACACTATAGGCTACATTAACCTCGTCGTTGTTCACACTTGAGATGTACAATTTCAAATGTTAATAGGTTTTAATTGGCTTGATATAATGAATTACATAATGGCACAAGCTACACATGACCAGTATGCGAGGGGTCATCGTCCTGTGGGTTTCAGTCGTCGTTCAAAAATATTTTTCTTGGATTGTCTTATGGACCCGAAACGTCTTTTCACCCTTTTACTTTGCAATACGTTTTGGTTTTCTTCTGTAGCCTATGCTGTGTTGATCCAATGTGCCTCATACACTGCTAGTTAAGGGAAACACTGCAGATATCAAGGAAAGGATGGGTGTGGTACGCTGCTTTTATGTGATGCCTTTAGTGTTTATTAACGTACTAATTTTAAAAGGAAGTTCTCTGACAGTAGTTTACAGCTGGCTGTGACCACAGGCCAAAGCTGCTGCTTGGTCTGTGTGATCTCTGAAGCATGTGGCTGGACATGGTTATTATTTGACCCTCGGCTGCTGATTGTTCAGCCTATAGAGCTATGTATATGTTCAGCTGTATACTATACTATCCTGAAAGAGTCAGTATAGCCAGTGTTATTGGTAAAATAGTCCTGAGCAAAATAAATTCTATTTAGATGTCACCTAATTTTTGAACATCCTGACTCTTTAATTTATAAATATATGGCCAATATGCAACTTTCCTCATGTAACTTTAAACAACTTCTTTTTCAGAACAATTACAATTAATACCATGAATTAATGTTCAAATACATTCTTAGGTGGTATGAACGATGTCTTCGGATATTATGAACAAATCTTTACTGTTTTCATCTTGTTTCTCCACTCTGTTTATGTGTGTGTGCGTGTGTGTGTGTGTGTGTGTGTGTGTGTGTGTGTGTGTGTGTGTGTGTGTGTGTGTGTGTGTGTGTGTTTGTGTAACATGATGCAGATGAGCTGGAGATGATCTTCACAGACCGGAGGCTGGATGAGGACAACGCCCTCCTGTGTTCATATGGAATAAAGCACATGTCCGTTATCTATCTGGTGTTAGTAGTTCATGGAGGATTGACAGCTTGACAGAAAGGACCAGAAACCAACACCCTCCTCCTCCTTCTTCACTTGATGCCACATCTCATGACCTTTTATTGCTCTCTCTGGGTTATAGGGTTCTATGACACAGAAAGCACTTTTCCAAGATCTCTTCTACTAGATCGTCTAACAAGTGGAAAACTGAAATTTATTTTGAATGTTTGAAATACAATCTCTTCTTTCAAGCATATACCCTACAAATATAAAAACTTGATGTTCAGTTGTTTTCTAAATTTGCACTGAATGTTATTTGTATAAACCGATGTAAAAGGATGACATCTGAAGCATTTAAACGATTCATGAATTTGAATGAGTAAGAGCATACATACAATATTTGTACCATACTTTCTGTACTGTCTGTCCAATTATCATCTTTGAGTGTGTGAAAGGAGTCAGTGTTTGTCCCTCCATTTGGGCCTTTAGATGAACTTGTGGCACTTTGGGGGAAAATAACACAAATAGTATCTGTTTACAATGGTGTAAAGTGATGACAATAAATCTGGAGGTTTTTAATCGATTCATTAAATTGACTGAGAGCACATTTGTACCATTCTTTCTCAGCATCCACCAACACATAATTATTTTATTTTAAATGTTAAATCAGAATCAGAATACTGTATTAATCCTTATAGGAACTTGTTGTTAAAAACATAAAATGAAAGTTTTGGGATGATGCAGGCCACAGATTATTATAATTTGAAGATTGGTTTTATTTGCAGAAAAGAACAGACATAAACTCTGGAGATATTTCACACTGCAACAACATCTAAAGCTGTACAGTGCAAACTGCTTTGAAAGTTGTTTTGACAAATGAGTTCTGTCTCTCTTCTTGTCCTGGGCCTGTGTTGTAAACCTATGTTGTAAAGTCAACCTTTGGCTCTACCTTCATGGAATTCCCCAAACATTTTTATTTATCTCTTATTACTTCAGTTTCTCCCAGAAGTTATAAGAATTCTTGTAACTCACACTATAAATAATTATTGCATCTACGTCAAGTACCTGGTGTTCCTGTGCTGCTTTTAAAGCCTAAGGAGTGGAAGGGCACTTTATTGTTCCATGATCTCAATAAGATGCAGGAAAGTACATCATCCACAACTCTGGGCTGAGGCCACTGTTACTATGGGTGACCGGTTACCCTCAATTATTTGCAAGTGTCTATTCAGTCACTTCTTCAGGCATTAATCATAAAGCTGACATGACAATCACAACATTTCACTAACAGACACTTTCAACAGACTCAGTTGGTGTTTTCATGCAAAAATGCAAAATAAAAAAGTGCACCTTGTCACACCGCGATGTGGTCATGTCTTATTTTGGTGTGTTTGTCATGTCATTTCCTGCATTATTTTGGAAAGTAACTCTCCTCTCGTTTCAGGTCACTTTCACTTCCTCATGTGTCACCAATCTGATTGTCTTCCCTGATTCCTGATTGTGTCCACCTGGTGCTCCCTTCCCTCCATGTGTTTAAGTTGTCTGCGTCTCCCTTGTTTTGTGCCAGTGTGTTTGTTATTTTTGTCTGTTCTACCTGTGCCTGCAATCCATGCCACAGTCTGCCTTGCCCTGCTGCCTTGAGTTTACCTCAAAAGAGTGATTCTTCTTTGTTACTTCCTAGCTTAGTTCTAGTGATTAGGTTTTCTGTTTAGAGATAGGTGTTTTTGTTTCCTCCTTCTGGAGTGATTTTGTGTTTAGTCTTTCTTTGCTTTTCCTCCTGTTATTTTGGAGTGATTCTTTGTTTTCCTAGTTTTCCTTACCAGGTTTTGCTTCCTCCCTTTTGGAGCGCCTTTTGTTTGTCAGGGTTTTATTTTTCCCCTCCCATTAGGTCAGGTTAGTTTGTTCGTTAGTGTAGTTAGTATTGTGAGTTTCCTCCCTTTTGGAGCACCTTTTGTTTGTTAACTTTCATAGCCGTGAGTATCCCTGTTTTTCCTCCTCTGGAGTAATTTTACTTTGATAAGATTTCATAGCCACGTCAGGAGTTTGCTTCATAGCACTTTTATTTACACTCTGTTCGAATATCCTCACCCTGTTGATTCTGTGAAATGAAGTCACCTTAACTGCCACCCCTCTGCATCTGAGTCCTGCTTTGAGCCCGGCCTGACACACTTTCTGGGAAATATTAACAAAAACATAAATGAATGGTACAAATGTCCTCTCAGTCAATTTAATGAATCGATTAAAAACTTCCAGATTTATTGTCATCCCTTTACACCATTGTAAACAGATAATATTTGGCACCATATTAGATTTGTGGGATATATAGTTGCTTGAATCCCTCATTTTGTAGGGTATATGCTTGAAAGAAGAGATTGTATTTCAAACATTCAAAATAAATTTCGGTTTTACATGTGTTAGACAATCTAGTAGAAGAGATCTTGGAAAAGTGCTTTCTGTGTCATAGAACCCTGTGACCCAGAGAGAGCAATAAAAGGTCATGAGATGTGGCATCAAGTGAAGAAGGAGGAGGAGGATGTTGGTTTCTGGTCCTCTCTGTCAAGCTGTCAATCCTCCATGAACTACTAAAACCAGATGGATAACGGACATGTGCTTTATTCCATATGAACACAGGAGGGCGTTGTCCTCATCCAGCCTCCGGTCTGTGAAGATCATCTCCAGCTCATCTGCATCATGTTACACACACACACACACACACACACATATAAACAGAGGTGAGAAACAAGATGAAAACAGTAAAGATTTGTTCATAATATCTGAAGACATTGTTCATAATACCTAAGAATGTTTTTGAACAATAATTCATGGTATTAATTGTAATTGTTCTGAAAAAGAAGCTGTTACATGAGGAAAGTTGCATATTGGCCATATTTTTAAAAATTAAAGAGTCAGGATGTTCAAAAATGAGGCGACATCAAAATAGAATTTATTTTGCTCAGGACTATTTTACCAATAACACAGGCTGCACTGGCTCTGTCAGGGTAGTATAGTATACAGCTGAACATATACATAGCTCTATAGGCTGAAAAATCAGCAGTCGAGGGTCAAATAATAACCATGTCCAGCCACATGCTTCAGAGATCACACAGACCAAGCAGCAGCTTTCACCTGTGGTCACAGCCAGCTGTAAACTACTGTCAGAGAACTTCCTTTTAAAATTAGTACGTTAATAAACTCTAAAGGCATCACATAAAAGCAGCGTACCACACCCATCCTTTCCTTGATATCTGCAGTGTTTCCCTTAACTGGCAGTGTATGAGGCATATTGGATCAACACAGCATAGGCTACAGAAGAAAACCAAAACGTATTGCAAAGTAAATGGGTTAATGTAGCCTAAAGTGTATTTTACGTTTACCTGCACTCATAGAGAACTTCTCCGATGCCTTCTTCTTTAACTGCTGGACAGTCATTGTCTTCAGCTGCTCCTCTGTGTTGCACAGGTCAACCGTCTTCATCTCGTGATTTATCCCATACATCTGCACCTGAATGATCTTATTCATTTCTGCTTTGTTTGTCTGATGCTCACTGGCTCTGAGGGTGTGATGAGAGTTTAAGGCGATCTAATGAATGTCAAAGAATGAGATGATGCTTTCGTTTTCACAGTAGGATCATTTGAAAGTGGGACATCTGTAATCAGGTTACATTAGTCTATAGCCTACTCTTAGTCATTCTTCTTCCCACTCCATCTATTGACTGTACCTTTCACAGATATACTTATCTTGCAGACAATAAACCCAGAGTTTTACAGTAGGGACCATGGCCATTCTCTTATATAGCTATCGCTTTCAGTCAATAAAAGGGAATGAGGTATAACTTGTAATTCCATTCAAGTAAGGCAGGACGAGATGCTACAATCTCTTGTGCCATGATCTAAGGCAAAACTCCTTTGGAAGCCCAGTCCAACTGGAAAACGACCATCAGACCAGTGGTCAGCTGTTAACTAGCCTAGCCAGCAGGAGTAGGTAACAGAGATGATGGGAATGTGACTACATTCCAACCAAATCTCTTCCTTCTGCCTATGTCAGAGATGAGATACAATTAGCCTAGCCACAGAAATAAAACACTAGAAAACACCAGCTAATTAGCCTAGCCACCAGCAGTAGGCAAGAAATTATGGGAATGCAACTATACTCGAACCACATCATTGGGGTTTTCAAGTGGGCACCTCCCTTCACCGATGTTTCGTTAAGTTAGAAGACGTGAGCAGTGAGCTCCAGCGTCCCAGAGTCACCCTCCTCATTTCAGCCACCACGCTACCGTGTGCCTTTCAACCGACAGATTAGATTAATCTTACTACAACTGGTACCTATTGACATTATATAGCTAGCCTTACCTTTAGCATGCTCCCCAGTTAGCATTTTTCCTCCGTAGCCACAACCACACCCTCGCTCGCTCCGCTGCCAGATACATATTCTTTACAGCAGATGGTGGATTCTGCAACAAATCCACGGCAGCCAACCTCCACTGGGCACAACCGGGCGCTCCAGCCTCGCTGCTCTGCTTCTGATGCCAACTCCGCGTATCTATCTCTCTTGCGCTCATTTGCCTCCTCAACTCTGTCTTCCCCTATCTCAGACCGGTCTTTTGAGGGTCACAGCTATCTGTTGTGGAATGCTCAGCTGGCCATCTAAGTCGGACCTCAGCTCCAGGCTCTGCCCACACTTAGCTGCCCCGCGCTATGCCTGATTCTTGCTGGTCTGGCCTTATCTCCCTCCTGAACAAACATAATATGCCTATTCTCTTTCTTTGCTTCAATCCTCTTTTCCTCAATTGCAGCTGCTAAGCATTCAGAACCTGGTTGTGACACCAGGTGTTTTTCCCTTGGGAGAGGCTAACCCTGCAACCTGTCAAAATGCAGCTAAGCGTACAAACACAAGAACAAGGTGGGCAGGCAGCATCCTCCCCTAACCACTGGTTTAGGTGTTGCGGAGATGGCAGCACATCATAAATTGCCCCATCATGAATCTAATCCTACTAGCCTCCATGCTCCACAGCTTTCTCCAAGATACCTTCCTATTCTCTACACTCTCTCAGTTCATCCACTGTCCTTTTAGCCTGCGACACAGCCTTAGTGCATCTCATTGCTTCCTCTTGCCTATGAATTACTTCCTCTACCATCTTCCTCTTTTCCGCTGCAGATGCCTTGCTCCACAGAGGTTTCGGTGCACACAGTCCCAGGCCTCTACGCCCTTGCTGTACATGCCCTGTGATATCCCTAAGCCTGAGGGCAGCCTGCGCCTCCTGAACCCAGTCTCTCTGATTCCTCTCTTCCCTGTTTTAACCGTGGGGGCTGTACGCCTGACTACTGGAAGCCCTCCATGCAGCTTTTCTCCACCTACCACCCATTTCGAGGCCCTAATAATCACCTCCATTGCCATTGTAAAGGCTAGTGGAGAGATTGTACACCCTGCCATGATGCCTACCTCTAGCTGCTGTCATGCTGTAGTATACTCTGCTGTGGTAAAGCAGAGCTGTATATCTGCAAAGTATGCTTTGACTAGGCCTTTGATACTGCCCGGGACTCTAAAAAAAATCAAAAGCTTCCCATGACAAACTGTGAGGAACTGAACCAAATGCATTAGCCAGATCTAGAAATACAGCATGCAGGTCTCTCTTCTCTCGCGTTGCTAACTGAATTTAGTGCCAAATCTTACTGGTGTGCTCTAAGCATCCAGAAAAGCTGAGCATTCCGGCCTTTGCACCGATGTATCAATCAAGCCATTTTCCTCCAAGTGACTGGACAGCCTCTGTGCCACAACACTGAAGAACTGAAGAAGACCTTCCCCTCAACATTAAGCAAACTGATTGGTTTAAACTGACTTATCTCTACTGAGCCCTTCTCTTTGGGAATGAAAATCCCCCCTGCTCTATGCCACGCCTTGGGGAATGACCTGTTTCTTCCAAACTACCTTCATCAATTTAGTTTAATTTGATCACATTTTATTTTATCTTATTTTATTTATCTTTCTTGTGGTTTTGAGTGTTTACTTTTATTTTCAACAAAGCTATGGTGACAAAATAATTTCCCTCGAGGATCATTAAAGTCTGTCTAAGTCTAAGTCTAAAGCAAGTGTCTCCAACCACTTGACAGATTCTCATATTTTCAAACTATCTGAATGCTTAGCGTCTAAGAAATATTTGCGTCAACTTCAAACCCAATGCCTATGGAGATCAAGTGCACCTTTGTGGGACACCAGAGGTTTTGCAAAATATGAGCACCACTGCCACTGTTTTAACCACACTGTGCCTGATGTGATTAATGTGTGTAAATCAGATCACATATTACATCTTATTGTTTGCTTAATTGTGACATACTTAAAGTTTTTTGTGGAAACTTGTGTATTAACATTTACCTACCTGGTCCTGCAACTTGCCACACTGCATGGTGAAATATATCAGGGTCCTGGGTCTGACATCTTGGAGATTTGAAAACTTCACACAGAACACATTTTCAAGTGAACCTGAAATCTGTACATTGTGATGAGCTCAGTACACAAATGTGTTTTTGTACAAATGTTATTATTGTCAGTGAAAAGAACTAAACTTGAAACTGCCTAAAATACCAGCTTCAGTCACTACCTACTTGGTAGTGGTGGTGAAACACATTCTTGTTTTTATGTCACTCAAAGCAATACACAAACTCGTGATCAATAACAATAGTTGCTAATAATGCAAGTACCCCAGACTGAACAATATGGAAATAGATGAGGGGAAAACAGGCTGTCCTTCTGCAGTCACATGACTTCTCGTAAAAAGCTGGAGAGAAACTGGAAGTAAGAGAAATTTCTTTGGAACATTGGAGGACCAATTCTGAAAGAATAAAAAATACATGAAAAAATAAATAATGAATACCTAAATATATGCCAGAAATAATTAATTAAATAAATACATATCTAAATCTATGACATAAATGCTATTTATTTATTGATGCACACAGTTCACATACACAAAGCAATGTTATTCAGATGAGGGGGCTGTCCACACTGGCTGAACATTCTCCTATTGGTTATTCGGAATAATGCACAGATCGACTGCACATTTCTTGCATTTCATAGTCAGCCAGGTAGTTTTTTTTAAAATGGTGCAGCAACGGCAGGCAGGAGCTAAGATAGACATACTGGTAATAAAGGGTGCTTTGCATCATTTCAGTGGTGTACTACTTAATGACTTTATGAAAATGCTGGTAGATGCAGTCATCATTTAATTGCGTTATTGTTATTTATGTCATACAGCTGAAAACAATGTCTCTCTGTAGGATATTCTTGTTTTCCTCACTGACAGCGTTCCAGCACTGGGCTTCTCTCCAAAGCCAAGCCTGGAGTTCCCCAAGTTCATTACTCATTCCCGATTTTCACAGGCTAATACTTGTGAAAATATTCTTCGCATCCCAGTTCATGCTGAATACACTGCTTTAAAATCCAACATGGATTTGCCATACCCAATTCACCAGGGTTTGGAAGAGTGTGAGATGTAATATTATGGAGGGCTTTTAGAACTTGAATTATGATGAAGATGTTTGTTTGTTTTTTCCAAAATAATTTCTGCTATTTCGTTATTAATATAAGTAGAAATGTTCTTTGTTACCTTGGTTTTGTGTTTTCAGATTTAAGAATGTGCACTTGGTGAACTTTTAAGTAGGAACGTCCGATATTGACTTTTTGTCGATATCCGATAGCCGGTATTGCCCAAATTCTTAATTTCCGATTCCAATATCAACCGATATGGTATACTGATATGTGCCAGAGTAATTTTAGGTCACATGTCTCCTGCTGTGGAATTAACACATCATCTACTTTTATTGTGGCATTATGTTATCTGTTTTCATTATTGGTGGTAAAACTGATAACGACATGAACAGATATTACAAAAATAGGCTAATATCGGCCGATATTATCGGTTGGCTGATATTATCGGTTGGCTGATATTATTGGACATCCCTACTTTTAAGTTGACAATGTCATTTATCTACAGACCCTGATGTGACACAGAGCAGCAATTGAGTGATTAACATAGATTATTCCCTCTAAAGGTTATGG
Source organism: Mugil cephalus (assembly GCF_022458985.1). Lineage (NCBI taxonomy): Eukaryota > Metazoa > Chordata > Actinopteri > Mugiliformes > Mugilidae > Mugil > Mugil cephalus. The sequence continues at coordinate 46,833,445 of NC_061770.1, forward strand.
TAAGGCCTTAATAAATGGTTTTGTGTACCTGCTGGTGGACTGGCGCATTGTCATTTTAGTGTCTACAGGATATGAGAGGAACTTTGTACATCTACTCTGCTACATTTCAGTTTGTGTCAGTTAAGGGGTCCTGAAGTGAAAACATATCTATACGGTGATACATCACATTTGTTTGAAAAAACAAAGTATATTAAGCAAATTTTTGGTCCTAGGACCTGTACACTTCTTTTGTCCATTAGCATCCCTTAAATGGTACCGCTGAAAGATTAGTCATTTCAAACTAAGATCTGAAACCAAATAACAGTGTTGAATTTTGCGAAATTTCTCAAAATGACTTGTTTATATCTGGGTCTATATGTGACAATGTATGACCACACAATAATATAGTAAACAACTGAATTGCTTAAGCTGGTAGACTATCTCTCAAGCAGGTCACATGCTCTGACAGAAAGTTCAGCTCTGTGATTTCCATCATCAGTGAAGTCAATTGTCCACAGTTGCAGTGGGGGCTGACTCTCCATTGCTCTCAAACTGTGGTTATTCCACTGGTTCACAAACTCATCCACAGATCTGTTTATTCTTCGATGATAAACATGGTAAAGAGCTATAATTTGAAGTGGGCAAGTGCTGTCTAAAAGTCCAGGGTTCTAAATCATGAACCATTTAACATCAATGTTCTTATTACCACAAATAAATTCCACAAAATCACAAACTCATCATTGGCACCTTCCAAATTCACACCAAACTCCAAATTCCAAAACACATAATCCATAACAACACACTGGTCCCATTACAGGAACAACCAGTTTCTGGAATACCTTCAAGTCAAACCATCAATTCATGCAAAATACAATATCAAAACCATTAATTTAGATTCACCCCCACCAATTTCGAACCTGATTAACATTCATCCGAAAAAGAAATTTGATATACTCCTGAAATTCCTTTCAAACCGTATCAAATCTTTATACAATCTGACACAACCCTATCCATACCTACATCCAAATGGGAAAAAGATCTGGCAATTGCTCCTGATGCTGACTTCTGGAACCACATCTGCAGAAACATTTACTCCATGTCTAGAAATGCAAATCTATAACTTATAAAATATAAAATACTTCAGAGGATTCACTGCACAGAACAGAAACTGGCAAAAATGGGATCCACATCAGAAATCTGCACAAACTGCATGCAAAATAAACCGGACACTTACCTTCACGCATTCTAGCGCTGCACACCTGTCGAACAATTCTGGAGCGAGGTCACCGATTCACTTTCTGTTTTCTTGGGTTGCCATATCCCCCTGTCTCCCTCCCTCTGTTTACTTGGTGACACCTCTGCAGCAAACCTGACAAACCCGAACAATAAACTCCTACTGGTGGCCCTAACCATCGCCAAGAAAACTATCCTCATGAACTGGAAGTCCAAACACAACATAAACATAACTCACTGGAAAAATCTCTTATCGGACTACATCTCAATGGAAGACTTCAATCAACAGCTTGCAAGGGAACCTCTCTCTATTTGGTCACCACTCATTTTCTCTTCACAAAACAGTCCTTCATGATGCCTGAGAGCCAATTCCACTAGAAGCATCAATATCATTACATCAAGTCTTTGCATCTCATTACAATATCATAGCCAGAATATCATTAACTTACAACATACCTGTAGCTCCACAGTTATTGTATTATATTGTTTTATATAGATAGTATCATTACTAATGAATTATAGTATAGCAGTGTTCCTCTCCATTTTTTATTTTAATTTTTATTTATTTTAGTTATAACTTATTTTCCTATCGGTCCTCCACTCCCCCTGTCCTATAATTTCTTGCTGTTGTTATTGATAATGCCTTAGGCTGGTTCCCAGTGGGTCAGCAGGAGCCCAAGGCACCATATTAAAATGAATGAATAACTAAATCAGTGTCATAGAAGATTTATCTTCCCTATCCTTCCTCCTCCCCCTCCACTATCTCCTACTGTCCTTCACTATAGTAATTATTATCACTTTAATTATTAATTGTTTTGTATTTGTCTGTTTGTTTTATTTCTTATCATTATTATTTTCCTTTAAAATAATTATTAATGGGGGATTATTTTACTACATATATTCTTTATATATCCTTACTATAATATAAATAACACTGTAATGTGTACTGAGGCTACAAGTCCTCTGCAGGGGACACAGCTTCGACTCCTGTGGCTCTTTGCTGTGCATCTCCCCCTCTTCCTGTCTCCTCTACAGCTGCCCTATCAAGTAAAAGTAAAAAGCCCGCACTCCACCGCAAGAAAATGAAAAAGAAAGGAAATGTTCCAACCCCAGAGATTGTTGAAATGTTTAGATTTTTAAACATTACTGCACATTTTCATGTGTATCTTACATACATAATGTAGTTTTGGCCCTCCTGAATGCTTGTATCAATCTTAGGGAATTGCGTCATTGACCAGCTAAAACAACACATACTGCACCCAGGTTCATTACTGGCAGAGTAGACCCTCTACAATGTTGATTCGCCCTCTGTCCGCTCATGTCTCGTCCCACAGGATGTACTGTTCTTAAACACACCTGCCAACGCTGAACTTTGATCCCTCTTCCTCTTAAACTATCATCATGTAGCACAATTCACTCGCCTTAGAGGTCAGTCAATGACCACAAAAGCAAACGGCTGCAGTTGCAGAGCGCACGTTCAGCTACACCCTTGTACAGCAGTGTAATTTCTCCATCAGTTTCTCACAGACAGTTCAGAGAAATCACTTCAGCAGCGAAGCCTATTTCACCCACCACTCACATCTCTGAGGATCAGCACACAAGCTGCGCAGGTAAAACCCAGTCTGATTCGATCACAGAATGTCTCCAGATGTAACACACTGTAGTTGGTGTTTCGTGGATGAAAACTGCGAAACACCAACCCATTACTTGAATGTACAACTATGTGTCTGGCGGTCTGTGTATTATTGATTATACGGCGCGAATCTGCTGGATAGAAAGATAAAAAAATATGTTGAGCAGCTCATAGTAGCTACTAATGTTACTACTACTGCTACTAAAACCCCACCTTTACTGTCGAACTAAAGATTTAGCACCGGATGAAACGTTCTTTGTCACCACTTTAGAAGAGAAGTTGAAGCAGCAAAGTAAAACATGTCCTCAAAGAGTTATGACCCTGGGGACTCCACACTGAAATTTGTCGACAGAGAGGACGAGTTAGACTGTGAGTATAAATGATCGATTGTTATGTATTAGATCACAGCAACAATAATTAAATAATAGGAGGATAAACCACTGGTGGAAAATGTGATATCTTTGAATCTAGTATAAAAGGCCAGTTACTTTGTGTTTATGTGTCCTCAGTTCTGTGTGAAGGTTTCGAGTCTCCAAGAGCTCTGATGTCCTGTGGTCACGCTGTGACCCTGATGTCTCTCACTAAGTGGTGTCGCAGGTTGTTGGACGAGGTAAGATCATCATGTCACAGCACTGTCTACCTAAATTAAATGGATGTAGCAGAAAATATATGTAGTCTATATTTTCTCAAAACTTTATGATCAGTCTCTTCCAAACATATATGTTTTTAGTGTATATTGTGTCTATTCCACACACAGTCTTCCTCCCACACACTATTGTGGTTTTAGTTTTACATTTGATCTGAACTACTCCTAACAAAAAAGTATCATCTCATTTCTCATGTGTGAAGTTATGCTCCCTAGTTGTATTCAGAATTGTTAACATGTCCCATGGCTAATTTCCAACTATTTGCTTTTTCATATTTTAATAAAGGGTAAAAGTAGATTTGTGTGTGGCCAGATGAATTGTGAGGTGGAGTGGTCTTATGAGGAAGTTTGTAAAATGGCTCTTCTGACCCCTGAAGAAAAGAAGTACTTTGAAAAAACCATGGCCTCCAATTCTCTCAGGACTTACTTTGATACCAAAAAAGTAAGTGCCTCATTTCTAAACCACTTACTTACTGTATGTGGCATTGTGTTACTTACAATGTGTTATTTGCATTGCATCAAATAGGGACATTAAACAATGTCTCTCTGTTATGATTCATTTAGTGTCCTGGCTGCAAGTCTTCTGTTGTGAGAAAGAATGAAAATAACCTGAATGTCTGCTGCAAAGTGTGCGAAGCAAACAAGGGAAAGACTTATGAATTCTGCTGGCAATGTCTGAAGGAATGGAAACGTCCACGACTACAGTCAGACCGCTGTGACAATGATGGCTGTGCCAACGAGGCTTTAAAAATATTAAAGAACTGTCCAGTTATGGCCTTTGAGTCTGTGAAAGGAGTCAATGATTGTCCCTCTATCCGTGCCTGTCCAACTTGTGGCACATTAGTGAAACACAGCACAAAAAAATGTAAAAATATTGTCTGTCAAGGATGTAAAGTGGAGTTCTGTTTTGTGTGCCTGAAGACCACTAAAGAGTGTTTGGAATTGAAACCACACAGTTATTTTGCACAGTGCTCCAGTGATGTTGCACCGAGACAGACCTCTATACCTGTGCAGAAGAAGTGAGAAGAACATGTGCTGTATGTGCTTCAGTTTCTTTTGATAATTCATTGTGATTTTGTTTTACATTGAACACCAGTGCCCATTGTTGTGTTTTCCGTCTGTCTGTGTTTGAACATTTGAAATCAAATTTCTTCATACAACTTTATGTCTACAAATATTACACATATTGGTATCAGAATCGCCAAGTATTATCTGTGTACAACGGTGTAAAGGAATGACAATAAATGTGAATCATTTAATCGATTCATGAATTTGAATGAGAGCATATTTGTGCCATTCTTTCTTCGCATCCACCAATATATAGTCATTTTATGTTAAACGCCTCAAACAGGCAACAACCTACACCACGAGCAAGTTAAATCAGAATGATCATACTTTATTAACACTCATAATACTTTATTAATCATTACAGGAACTTGTGGTTAAAAAACATCAAATTAAAGTTTTGGGATGATGCAGGCCACAGATTACTGTTATTTGAAGATTATTTTTATTTGCAGAAAGGAACAGACATGAATTCTGGAGATATTTCACACTGCACAAAAAATAAATAAAAGAATAAATAAAAAACCTACAGATATATGCCATGAACAATTAAATAAATAAAAACCTAAACATATGACATAAATGCTATTTATTTATTGACGCACTACTTCACATGCACAATGAAATGTTATACAGATGAGGGGGCTGTCCACACTGGCTGAACTATCTCCAATTGGTTGATTGATGAATGCACAGATCGACTGCACATTTCTTGCATTTCACAGCCACGTAGTTTGATTTGAAGTGGCGCAGCAACGGCAGGCAGGAGCTAAGATACGTTACTGGTAATAAAGAGTAGATGCCACATTCATGAACATGATGAAGACTAGATACAGCATTGACTGCTCCAGTGTGAGAAATGTTGTCTATCTTGGACCGGTCTGACTCCTTGAATATATTGAATGAAACCCTGAATATATTGAATGAAACTTTGAATATATTGAATGAAACTTTGAATATATTAAATGAAACCTTGAATATATTGAATGAAACTTTGAATATATTAAATGAAACCTTGAATATATTGAATGAAACTTTGAATATATTAAATGAAACCTTGAATATATTGAATGAAACTTTGAGTATATGGAATGAACCCTGAATATATTGAATGAAAGTTTGAATATATTGAATGAATCCCTGAATATATTGAATGAATCTTTGAATATATTGTAGCGACCCTGCATTAATGTGTTGTGTTATAATGTGTTATAATGTTCTGTTATAATGTTCAAGAGTAAAGAAGATTTCGGACTGTCCATGAATGTGTATAGTACGAGCCTGTATGTGGTTGGATGAGAAACCGAGGGGGTGGAGATGAGTGTGAGGGGATTGAGACTGGTGTGTGTGCGAGGTGGTGAGAAAGAAGAGGGAGACGTGAAGGCAGTCAGATAAATTTGTGTTGTTTTTTTGGTGTGGTTGCGGTCGACAGTAACCTATCTTATCTATTCCTTGGTGAAAGGGTTTGAACTCATTGAACCATTGAAAGAGGACAGTTCTGAGTAGCATATTTCTTTTACTGCCACTCTGAAATGTAAGAGAGGTGAGTTTGGTGACGTGGTGAAGCCTTTTTTTAAGGAACATGGACAATCATCCCCTCTGTAGGGAAAATACACACAAAACATACAGTACATGAAAAAAATAAGAAATATATTTGAAGAATTCATCGTAATTAGAAAAGCATGAACTCTACCTGAGGATTGATTGAATTCAACATCAGCTCCAAGTGATCCTGGCTGCACCTGTATCATATAGCATAGCATATTTACTCTGAACCAACAAAAAACTTAATGTTATTGTATATGAAAGTAGGTTGACGTGGTATGTGTAGAATGGAAATTGTCTCAAGACACTTAACAAAAACTGGCCTGAAACCTCCAGAGCAGCCTGAAGGTGAAGGTGTAACTCCCTTCTGGTCACACTAGGCTTTTTTCTATAATGACATTCATAATGTCAGCTGTAATCGACATTTTTGTTATAGATACATGGTTTATAAAGTTTCATAGATTTAACTTTCATAGCATAACTTTTATAACTAGCACTAAACGAGAGTTAGCTACAGTTCGTTAGCAATGGTTGAACAGATTATTACAGAACAGTAACTATGGAAACGACTAAATACAACCAATAGAGATGTTCAATCTGACGTGTGAAAAGTAATTCCTCATGTCCTGTTTTGTTCGATCTGCTGATTTTACAGGAGAAGCTGCACAGTGCTCTGGTTTAGTGCTTCAGTACCGTAGCAGCTGCTGCTGGAGACCGATCCAAGATAGCAGCAACGTTTCTCACACTGGAGCAGTCACTGCTGTATCTAGTCTTTATTATGTCCATGAATGTGGCGTCTACTCATTATTGTCCATGAATGCGCTGGCCTCTACTCTTTATTACCAGTATGTCTATCTTAGCTCCTGACGCCCATTGCTGCACCATTTCAAATCAAACTACCTGGCTGGCTGTGAAATGCAAGAAATGTGCAGTCGATCTGTGAATTATTCCGAATAATCAATAGGAGAATGTTCAGCCAGCGTGGACAGCCCCCTCATCTGAATAACATTGCATTGTGCATGTGAACTGTGTGCATCAATAAATAAATAGCATTTATGTCATAGATTTAGATATGTATTTATTTAATTAATTATTTCTGGCATATATTTAGGTATTAATTATGTATTTATTCATGTATTTTTCATTCTTTCAGAATTGGTCCTCCATTACTATCATGCAATGTTCCAAAGAAATTTCTCTTACTTCCATTTTCTCTCCAGCTTTTTACTAGAAGTCATGTGACTGCAGAAGGACAGCCTGTTTTCCCCTCATCTATTTCCGTATTGTTCAGTCTGGGGTACTTGCATTATTAGCAACTGTTGTTATTGATTGTGCGTTTGTGTATTGCTTTGAGTGACATAAAAACAAGAATGTGTTTCACCACCACTACCAAGTAGGTAGTGACTGAAGCTGGTATTTTAGGCAGTTTCAAGTTTAGTTCTTTTCACTGACAATAATAACATTTGTACAAAAACACATTTGTGTACTGAGCTCATCACAATGTACAGGACCCTGATATATTTCACCATGCAGTGTGGCAAGTTGCAGGACCAGGTAGGTGAATGTTAATACACAAGTTTCCACAAAAAACTTTAAGTATGTCACAATTAAGCAAAAAATAAGATGTAATATGTGATCTGATTTACACACATTAATCACATCAGGCACAGTGTGGTTAAAACAGTGGCAGTGGTGCTCATGTTTTGCAAAACCTCTGGTGTCCCACAAAGGTGCACTTGATCTCCATAGGCATTGGGTTTGAAGTTGACACAGATATTTCTTAGATGCTAAGCATTCAGATAGTTTGAAAATATGAGAATCTGTCAAGTGGTTGGAGACACTTGCTTTATATACAATATAATGAAGTGTTCTGTAAACTCTGAAAGAATGAGATGTAATTTTATTTATTTATTTAAAAAAAGTATGAATCTAGTGTAGGAAAAAGGTATCATGCATCTACATTCTGGAGTGCTTCTGAAAAACTTTGGGCTCCTGAAGCTGGCTCCCTCCCTCCAGCAATTAAAGAAGAAGGCATCGGAGAAGTTCTCTATGAGTGCAGGTAAACGTAAAATACACTTTAGGCTACATTAACCCATTTACTTTGCAATACGTTTTGGTTTTCTTCTGTAGCCTATGCTGTGTTGATCCAATATGCCTCATACACTGCCAGTTAAGGGAAACACTGCAGATATAAAGGAAAGGATGGGTGTGGTACGCTGCTTTTATGTGATGCCTTTAGTGTTTATTAACGTACTCATTTTAAAAGGAAGTTCTCTGACAGTAGTTTACAGCTGGCTGTGACCACAGGCCAAAGCTGCTGCTTGGTCTGTGTGATCTCTGAAGCATGTGGCTGGACATGGTTATTATTTGACCCTCGGCTGCTGATTGTTCAGCCTATAGAGCTATGTATATGTTCAGCTGTATACTATACTATCCTGACAGAGCCAGTGCAGCCTGTGTTATTGGTAAAATAGTCCTGAGCAAAATAAATTCTATTTTGATGTCGCCTCATTTTTGAACGTCCTGACTCTTTAATTTTTAAATATATGGCCAATATGCAACTTTCCTCATGTAACTTTAAACAACTTCTTTTTCAGAACAATTACAATTAATACCATGAATTAATGTTCAAATACATTCTTAGGTGTTATGAACGATGTCTTCGGATATTATGAACAAATCTTTACTGTTTTCATCTTGTTTCTCACCTCTGTTTATGTGTGTGTTTGTGTTTGTGTGTGTGTGTGTGTGTGTGTGTGTGTGTGTGTGTGTGTGTGTGTGTGTGTAACATGATGCAGATGAGCTGGAGATGATCTTCACAGACCGGAGGCTGGATGAGGACAACGCCCTTCTGTGTTCATATGGAATAAAGCACATGTCCGTTATCCATCTGGTGTTAGTAGTTCATGGAGGATTGACAGCTTGACAGAGAGGACCAGAAACCAACACCCTCCTCCTTCTTCTTCACTTGATGCCACATCTCATGACCTTTTATTGCTCTCTCTGGGTCACAGGGTTCTATGACGCAGAAAGCACTTTTCCAAGATCTCTTCTACTAGATCGTCTAATAAGTGGAAAACTGAAATTTATTTTGAATGTTTGAAATACAATCTCTTCTTTCAAGCATATACCCTACAAATATAAAAACTTGATGTTCAGTTGTTTTCTAAATTTGCACTGGATATTATTTGTATATACCAATGTAAAAGGATGACATCTGAAGCATTTAAACGATTCATGAATTTGAATGAGTAAGAGCATACATACAATATTTGTACCGTACTTTCTGTACTGTCTGTCCAATTATCATCTTTGAGTGTGTGAAAGGAGTCAGTGTTTGTCCCTCCATTTGGGCCTTTTGATGAACTTGTGGCACTTTGGGGGAAAATAACACAAAAAATTGTATTTTCCATCTGTCTCTAATTTTAAAAGTTTGAAATCATATTTCTTCAAGCAACTATATATCCCATAAATCTAATATGGTGCTAAATATTATCTGTTTAATATGGTGTAAAGGGATGACAATAAATCTGGAGGTTTTTAATCGATTCATTAAATTGACTGAGAGCACATTTGTACCATTCTTTCTCAGCATCCACCAACACATAATTATTTTATGTTAAATGCTTCATCAGAATCAGAATACTGTATTAATCCTCATAGGAACTTGTTAAAAACATAAAATTAAAGTTTTGGGATGATGCAGGCCACAGATTATTATAATTTGAAGATTAACTTCATTTGCAGAAAAGAACAGACATAAATTCTAGAGATATTTCACACTGCAACAACATCTAAGTTTGGTATTGAATATAATAAAATACAATACAATACAATAAGATACTGAGGTAGAAAAATAAAATAAAAAAAAAAAAAAAAAAAAAAGAATAGGACAAGGACACTTATATACAATATACCTAAGTAGATGCAGGTGCAGTGGAAAGATGATGGCAGTAGTACATATGATACAATGGTAATGTTATTGTAACTAAACGGTATATAATAGTAGTATATAATATAATAATAATGGAGGGGAGACCGGGGATGGTTGTAACCAATGGATACTTGTAACACTCTCAGTTTCACCAATCAGAAACAAGCTGTGGTGATGTCATCAATACAGTCCATGCCCACTAACAAATTGCACTTACTGGCGACATCTCATGTTACTGAGCTGAAAACTACCTGTTTTGGAGCCAAAAAACGATTTTTCAGGTAAGAAAGTAAAAATTTCCATCACAACTATTTTTTTGCATTGTGTCCATTGTGTTGTAGATACAGTTGTTTCACTTACATACGATCAAGTAGTAGTTTCTCTAATTTGGTGTGTTGCATTAGTGCTAGCTTTGAAGCTAAATGCTAAAAAATGTTAGCTTTTTAATGGCTACCTGGCATGGGGAGGGTTGTAACTGTTCTTAAAAAGTGTTACAACCTTCCCCTCATGTTGACATTTTGTACTGGTCTCCTTTTTACAGCATGCCTAGGCAGTGGTAGCGGAAAACAGACAGGGGTGTCCCTGCAGAAGTTCTCCAGAAGGCAGCAGCTGAAGTCATCCAGGGAACATCTGTGAGACGAGTCACCAAGGACCAGAAAATCTGCCATGTTACCTCATACAGGTATTGTAAAGCTGCAAAGAAGCTAAGAGAAGAGGGTAGCGGTGAGAAACCCTATGTAGGCTATCATAGTAGCCAGAAGGTCTTCAGTGAGGAACAAGAGGAACTTGTGGCTGAATACTTAAAGGAAGCAGCTGACCTGTACTATGGCTTAAACCCTCGAGAGGTAACAAGTGCTTGCACTTTGCAAAAGGATTCACGAAAGAGCAACAGTAATAAATAAAAGCAAATAAAGAGCTGATAACGTGTATTTCTGATGTGTGACTTAGGTCAGGAAGTTTGCCAACCAGTTGGCAGTTCAATACAACTGTAAGCACCCCCACTCCTGGGATGAGAACTCCATGGCAGGACCAGACTGGTTTTCAAGCTTCACGAAACGTCAACCCAATCTGGCCATCAGGAGCGAGAACCAACTTGTCTCGGGCCACAAGCTTTAATCGCACAAATGTAGAAAGATTCTTCAAGAAGCTTGGAGATGTCATTGAGAAGCATGGGCTGAATGGAAATGATATCTGGAATGTAAATGAGACAGGTGTCACTACGGTCCAGGCTCCTGACTGTATCATTGCACGCCATGGTGTCAAGCAAGTCGGGGCCATGACGTCAGGAGAAACAGTTGTTCTGGTGTCAGTAGCCTGGGCTGTGAATGTGCTGGGAAATGCCATTCCTCCAGCCCTGGTCTTCTCACGTGAAAGGTGCAATGAGCACTTCCTAGATTGAAGACCACCAGGTAGTGTTGGATGTGGCAATGCCTCAGGATGGATGCAGGAAAAAGAGTTTATTGTCTTTTTGAAACACTTTGTGAAGCATACAAAGGTCACTCCTCAAAGGAAGGTGTTACTGTTGTTAGACAACCACAGCTCACATATCTCAGTGCAGGCACTTAGCTACGCCAAAGAAAATGGCATTATCCTACTTACATTTCCACCGCACTGTAGTCATAAGCTACAACACCTGGATCGTAGCGTGTATGGTCCATTTAAAAAAATGATCAACACAGCTGGTGACATGAATAAGAATGAATCCTGCTAAAACAATAAGCATCTACAACATCCCAAGTCTGGTCAATACTGCATTCCCCCTCGCTGCAACTCCAAACATACAAGCTGGATTTAGATGTACAGGAATCTGGCCTTTTAATCCAGACATCTTTCAGGAGTGTGACTACGCACCTTCGCAGGTTACAGACCGCCCAGATCTATCTGCCTTTCCTACCACCTCAACTCAACAACCAGGCCACGCCTCTACCTCAACTACCCTGGCAGCTGAAGCTCACCTGAAAGCTCAAGGCTTCAGTCCAGCTGCTGTCCATCCATTTTCTAAAGCAGGAGCCAGGACAAATCCTGCTGGGAAAAGAAAGAAATTACAGTCAGAAGTCCTCACAGACACACCAATAAAACAGGCACAGGAAGAGGAAGAAAAGAAGAGAAGCAGTGCAAAGATGCCGACTCCTCAGACAATGAAAATATCTGCATTGTGTGCTTGGAGCACTTTGACAACTCACAGCCAAGGGAAGTGTCGATCAGATGTCAGTATTGTAGATTTTGGGCCCATGAAGTCTGGACAACTACATTTGTTACAACTGCCTACATAATTAATTCATTCATTTCTATTTAGTGCAGCTTTGCACCACACTGTTTAAAAGTGGTTTGTTCCACCGAAATTCAAGTGTTCAATACTTTTTCTCATGAACCTGTTTCATGTTACAAGACACACACACAACACACACCACTTTATACTTTATTATTCTTTATTTTATATATTTTATGTTATCTATGTTTATTTATTTTATTGTATTTATTTTTATGGTATTTAATTTTTTTTTATCATTATTTTTGTATTCTGAGAAGTTTATGGGTCCTTATTTATTATTCATTAAAGTGCTTGCATACATTTTAAGTGTGGATCTTTTTTTAAGTACAATAATTTAATTGTTACATCCATCCTCAAATAGTGTTACAATTCACCCCGGTATTGGGGTAGGTTGTAACAACAGACCTCTTTGTGTTTAATTCACATAATCTGTGATGGTGTAGTAGAAGTCCAAGTCATTTACAGTAGACAAATATAGGTACCACGTGTCAAGATTTGAGATCTCTAGCACCAACAACCATTGAGTTACACTTGCTCAAACAAAAAGTGTTATTATCATCCCCGGTCTCCCCTATAATAATACCAGTATAATAACAATAATGACAGCAAAAGTATGTAATAATAATAGTAATGTATAATAATAATGATAATAATAACAGTATATAGTACTAATATGGCAGCAACAGTTATGCAATAAATAATAATATACACAGAAATGTGTCATGTGTCACATGTGCAAGGTGAGCAGGGTATACGGTGCAAAGGTGACAGGTAGTAAAAGGTGACAGGTGGATTTAATGCAGTTCTGTGATGGTGGCTCTGACAGAGGTAGATGAGTTGTAAAGTCTTATTGCAGTTACTAGAGCAGTGGGGTTGAACGAGTCTGTTGCTGAAGCTGCTCTTTAGCTTGTCCAGTGTTTTGTAGAGGAGGTGAGAGGGATTGTCCATGATTGCCAGCAGCTTTGCCAGCATCCTGTCCTCCACCACCTCCTCCAGGGTGACAAGCTTAGAGCCAACAACAGACTCTGTCCTTCTGATGAGTTTGTTCAGTCTGTTGGCGTCCTTTGCCTTGATGCCCGCACCCCAGGACACCAAAGAAGATGGTGCTTGCCACAACAGACTGATAGAACATCTGCAGCATGTTGTTGCAGACGTTAAAGGACTTGAGCCTCCTCAGAAAGTAAAGCCGGCTCAGGCCCTTCTTGTAGACGGCCTCTTGTACGCAAGTACCATCTCAACATCCGTCCCACCGATGCAGACAGGAGAGGGCTTGTTTAGATGGGCTTGTTCCTCCTGAAGTCCAGCACCATCTCCTGCGTCTTCGTCAAGTTCAGCTGCAGGTGGTTCTCCCCACACCACTTCACAAAGTGGTCAACCAGGTCCCTGTACTCAGCCTCCCTCCCCCCCTCAACACACCCCACAATGGCCGTGTCATCAGAGAATTTCTGCAGATGACACGACTCAGTGCAGTACTGAAAGTCAGCAGCGTATGTGGTGAAGAGGAAGGGGGACAGTACAGTTCCCTGAGGGGCCCCGACGTTGCTAATCAGACGATCAGACACACAGGTCTGTAATCTCACAAACTGTGGTCTGCCCGTCAGATAGTCATCAACCCAAGTGATGAGGGGAGCACCCACATGCGTGTTCTCCAGCACCTACCTGCATGTTCTGTGGCCTTCAGGTGTCTGGACTGGATGGTGCTGAAGGCCCTGGAGAAGTCGAAGAACATGATCCAGACTGAGGTGTTGGGTCTGTCCAGGGAGGAGTAGGCCTTCGGCATCAGGTAGATAATTGCATCACCCCAACATGGGGCTGATATGCAAACTGCAGGGGTCAAGGTCTGAGGTGTGCCAGACCTTGGTTGCTCGGAGAAGCAGTAGAGGGGCCACTGGGGGTGTGGAGGTTAGAGCTGAACCTAGTGAAGAACAGGTTCAACTCATTCGCATGTCGTTTCCCTCCACTGCTCCCCCACCTCTCCTCTGGAAGCCAGTAATCTCTCTCATCCCACTCCAGACGTCTCTGGTGTTGTTTTCTTCCAGTCTGTGCTCCAGTTTTCTCCTGTAGTTGTCCTTGCTCTCCCTGATGCTGCGTTTGAGCTCCCTTTGTACTAGTTTGAATTCTGCTCTGTCCTGTGATCTAAAGGCCCTCTTCTTCTTGTTGAGAAGGGCCTTCAGGTTGCTGGTTACCCATGGTTTGTTGTTTGGGTAGCAGCGGACCTCTTTAGTGGGGATGGTGTTGTCAATGCAGAACCCAATGTACTCAGAGACACAGTCAGTCATGCCATCATTTTCCTCACTATGTTGCTCGTCAAGAGCATCCCAGTCAGTGGCCTCCAACGCTCCACGCAGTTTATCCATGGCCTCACTGTGACTGGGTGCTGCTGAACCACCAACCCGTTCTCATTCCCAAGGCGCAATATACCGACGATTTGTCACGCCCCCTAGACGCCTGATACTGATGCAAAAGATACCCCTTCCACATCTGTATGAGACGCTCTGGGTTCTCAATTGATCGATGTGAACCCGCTCGCGGCGATAAGAGACGCTTAGAGCAAAGGCTCCAGTCCTCCATTCACTACAATAATAACCTGTTCAGGGTAAAATATGACGCTGCAGGCTTCAATCTGATTGGAGAATCAAGGACACTCAGTGTTTTTCTCACTATTTTAAGCATTTCTTTTAATGATATCGTCAATATTTCTCAACACAAACACATCCGAGTATCACTGCTAATTCAACAATAAAGAAGCTTCATGTTGTGGCCATCACTTTTAATTTTTCCTCCTTCGATTCTGAGAAATAAACTTTTATTCGTGTTTTGGATAGCGGGAAAGCCTAAACTACCCACAATCCTCTACCCCCAATGATTTGTCACGCCCCTAGACGTCTGATACTGACACAAAAGGTATCCTTTCACCTCTGTATGAAACACTCTGCAATCACATAGTGTTTTCCAGACTGATCAGGGTCTGAAAGTGAACAGATTTAACGTACATAATGCTTTGTTAGGTTTATTATTTTCTTTTCACACGTAAAACACATTATAGATTCATTCACCACTCCCGTCAGCTTTGAACTCCAACCAATCAGACGCAACCAGTGTACGCAAAGGTTGATGGGAGGACGGAGAGACATTCTTAAAAGAAGAAGAAGAAATTGATTGATTGATTGATTGATTGATTGTAACGCAGGTATGTCATTTTTTAAGTTGACATTTATAGTTGTTGTTATAGTTGAGTTAGGCAGAAGTGTACAGGCTGTTGTGCAGTCCTAAGCCATATCACCTACAGTATTTAGTTCACTTTGTGGCAGGGTTTCTTTATTTTTTGTGCTTCGTCAGGAGTTCCTTCAGTTGTTGGAGGATGGAGAAGAGGATGCAGCAGTGACTTGTGAGACATCGTCTGAGTTGGCTGCCATTGACTGGGAGGTCAGAAACACTTAGTCCTGCTAAAGTGGAAAGAGGCCAGGCCTTCTCTTATTGACAATATGTTGGCTACTCTGGATCCACAGAGTCTGTGATATTACAGTTCACACACACTTTGTCCTGCACAACAGAGAGGCAGTAACAGGAGTCACACTATTTTGATAGTGTGATTAATCTTTGGAATGAGCCACTTATGTACATGTCACTACATCAAATGCTTTCCAAAACATACATTTGATTAATAACAATAAGTGAGTCTTGATTGTAGTGTTTGCATCAGTTATGTATAAAACTGGCCGTAACAAGAACCACAACGTGGCATCCATCAGGGATGAAGCCATTATAATGTTTTGTACAGATTTCTATATGACATTAAACTGTTAAACTGGAAATACTTGAAGGTTCTGTGGTACACATGAAAAATCAAAGTGATCCTCATATATTTCTGTGTGCATAACAACAATGCCAACCTCACTACAATAGTGTGAAGTTCATTCAACAAATGGACTGTATTCATACTACTATAACATAAAATGTATACTGTAACTATATTTTATAACCAACTATAAATGCATGGGCAGCATGCGCAGGCTGTTCAGACATAGAATCACAAAGTTTTGTCTATATTTTGAATATATTCAGAAATTGTCATTTTTGATGCTCCAGTTTCTAGTCATCTACCATTGCTTGTATGGCTGCATATTTTGGTTGTGCTTCTGTTTGATCAAATAAAATAATTGTGAGCAAGGAAAGCGTGTGACCTTCATTGCCTTCATGTTGATCCTGAGCCATTGGCTAACAGACATTTTTTCTTTTTTCTGTGGTCTCAATCAAGACAAAATGCCACCTGATTTGACTGTTGTCATGCCATTGGAAGGGTGTAATCCTGATACAGTTAGCCCTTATATTCTTGATCATCAAAGATAATCCTTTAAGACAGGGGGAGGGGTTAAAGAGTTTTTGAATGAACATTTTATATAAATAGGAAAATATGGCCTGTGAAACAACATTTATGGGGCAAATTGGATCTGAAATTTATAAGTATGACTGTTTATAAGACAAATATTAATATCTTTAATAAATCTGATCACTAAATATCCCCTAAAATATGTTTGACTGATTTCATCCAGCTTGGCCCAGAAAGAGGTCTTTGGATGTACACCTGAGACAGCCATGGCTGAGAGCCAGATGAAAATGAATAAATAAAATTAATAATAAAATTAAACAGTGATGACATCGTTGA